>NC_090392.1:74438532-74741608 GCF_036365525.1 Heterodontus francisci | reverse complement strand
CATATAAAAATAAATAGAATATATTACACAAGAAATTCTGGAGCAAGAATAGGCCATTTAGACCACCCATTCTGGATTCCACGTTCCATTAGCTACTTTAAGAGAAACTAACTGCTGTCCCTCAACTCCTCTGAAAAAAGACTTATTAATATCTATATAATACGCAATCCGCCTTCTCAAAAATATCTCAAATACTCCAAAACTACACATACTGTTCAATAAAACTGACACCACTTGGAAAAATACATTCAGTCTTTTGCAACAGATAGATCTATTGAGTCAGTCAGGATTATCCAAGCAACAAAAGCATGTAAAGCAAATGCTATTATTATAGTAAATTATCCGCCTTACAGAATAGTTTACGGAAAACTTCATTCACTTTGACTTTGAAAAGATCTTTTCCCTCAACACTGTAGGAGACTAGTAACCTTCTTAAATCTATTGGCAATGATATGTAAATGACAATTCCCAGTGGCTCTGCACCCACTTACAGAAATCTAAAAGTGTATATTTTCCTGTTCAGTGATCTATCATTTGAACTCTTGACTTTCTCCTTCGACTGAGGGCAGTAACTTTTCATGTGGTCCCTGGACTCCAGTAGCCCTTCAATGCCTCAATACCTGTCAAGTGGCCCTTCTTATTATAACCCCGGACAGTGAACATCAGTGGACTATCCCATTAGAATCCAGCCCATAAATACAAGTCAAATGATGACCCACCTTTGTTAATAAATTTAAATATATACAATATGGGTAAGAGGGATGACAGAAGAGAATGGCTTTGAGCTTATTAGCTGTTTGTGTCCAACGCTCTCTGGTATTCCAGACCAAACATGGATAAGAAGGTTGTGGGTTCAAGTTCCACTCCAGCGACTTGAGCACGTAATCTAGGCTGACACTCCAGTGCAGTACTAAGGGAATGCTGCACTGTCAGAGGCTCTGCCTTTGATATGAAATTTTCAACCAAGGCCCCATCTGCCCTGTCAGGTGGATGTAGAAGATCCAATGGGCCTAACCCCCTTGGACTTCTTATTTACCTCTTTTGTGGCCAGCATCTGGGACTGGAGGCACTCCTGTGCCTCCCTACATATTTCAGCAGTGTCCGCCTCTGATAGTGGGGCTACTGACCAGCTGGATGGCCTTCTGTTGGCCCTCCAGACTTGGGAGCCTGCCTGTCGTCCTTAATTGGATGGGGATCCCAGAGGAGGCCATTTAATTGGTGGCCTCCTCCAAAATTGTGCTCTGGGTCCCCAACCCAGATTTCATCCTGACAGTGGGATCAGGACCCAGGAACGAAAATCCTGCCTGGGATCTCAATTGTTGCTTGTGTGAATTTACTGAGCCCAAATTGACTTCCATGTTTTCCACATTATAACAGTGACTACACTTACTTCCTTGCTTGTAATGCTCTTTGAGACGTCATAAGTTTATGAAAAGCGCTACATAAATGTAAGTAGTGTCTAAGATGTCAGCACTTGCAATCTTGCTACAATGCCTGACAGGATATTAATTTAGTTTCAATGTTAGTGAATTAGTGTTTGGGTAAATACCAGCATGGAACCGAGCCGCATGGAAGATGGCAGGATCCCCAAGGACACATTGTACAGCGAGCTCGCCACTGGTATCAGACCCACCGGTCGTCCATGTCTCCGCTTTAATGACGTCTGCAAACGCGACATGAAGTCCTGTGACATTGATCACAAGTCGTGGGAGTCAGTTGCCAGCGACCGCCAGAGCTGGCGGGCAGCCATAAAGGCGGGGCTAAAGTGTGGCGAGTCGAAGAGACTTAGCAGTTGGCAGGAAAAAAGACAAAAGTGCAAGGGGAGAGCCAACTGTGTAACAGCCCCGACAACCAATCTTTTCTGCAGCACCTGTGTAAGAGTCTGTCACTCTAGTATTGGCCTTTATAGCCACTCCAGGCGCTGCTCCACAAACCACTGACCACCTTCAGGCGCTTACCCATTGTCTCCCGAGACAAGGAGGCCAAAGAAGAAATACCAGCATCTAAAAGCATTAAAAATGGCCCTTGTCAAATAATGACCCACTTTTGTTAGTACATTTAAATGAATACAATATGGGTAAGTGGGGATGACAGAAGAGAATGGCTTAGTTTCTTCTGCAATCTAACAGCAATCCTGATCATTAAGCTTTTTGTAACAGAGTTGAAGTAGACTGTCAATCCATTACACCATAATATTTAATTATAGAGTACCATCCATCACAAACGAGCAGTATCCATTATCCACCATGAACTGTTCCACTTTTGTATCGCTCTTGAAAAGTTTGCTGCAACAAATTCTTTAATACCTTCTATTAATCATTTGTGGCCGTGTAAACTCCTGGAAAATTTAAAGATTGAACTGAACTGCTGTGTGAAGAATCTCAAAGTACTTCATTAAAACTGAGTTGAGTTCTGCTGCTGCAAACCATGTGCAAGGTCACATATGCATCAAACATTCTCTCAAATCTCTTTAAATTACTCCTGCTGATAACCTAACAACGTACTGGCTGTGAGTACAAGTTCCTGTTTTATACTCATTCCAACTTTTTCTAAATTGATAGGAGTGATTTTAATCACATAATCATGAGAATAAAGAAATGTTCACCTTAGCACACTGCCTTAATATGGTAACCAAGGCTTGTCTCTTTCCTACTGCGTAGATTGGACCGGGCCACATAGCTGACCAAAAGGTCACGGAGCAAAGGCAAACAATATGTTAATGGTGTGTTGAAAGACAAAGCATTAGTACAGATTAGGTGTGAATATACTGAATATTGAACATCAGCAAGTGCAAACCTGGAGAAAAACAACCTGAAAAAAAACAGTGGGTAAGCAAGTGAGGTGGGGGTTGGGCAAGAGATAACAAAGGAGAAGGTGCAGATTGGCCCGGTCCAATCTGCACCTTCTCCTTTGTTATCTCTTGCCCAACCCCCACCTCACTTGTTTATAATCTGTGACTTTTCTAATATTTGTCAGTTCCGAAGAAGGGTCACTGACCCGAAACGTTAACTCTGCTTCTCTTTCCACAGATGCTGCCAGACCTGCTGAGTGAATCCAGCATTTCTTGTTTTTGTTTCAGATTTCCAGCATCCGCAGTATTTTGCTTTTATGAAAAAAGAGACATGCTGTCGAAGCTTTTTGTCTTGCACACAACAGAACAGATGCAAACATACCAAATTTCAAAGGGAGCAAAATTTAGACTGCATGAGAAAGGGTGCTGATGGGTTCGCAAGTCAACTCTGATTGGTTGAAGTGTTGCCATGGGGAATACACCAGGGAACTATTTTTCAGCAGGTTGGGCCTGTACTTACTTGAGTTCAGAAGAATGAGAGGTGATCTAATTGAAATATACAAGATTCTGAGGGGAGTTGACAGGTTGGTTGCTGAGAGGATGTTCCCCTTCTGGGAGAGTCTACAACGAGGGGGCACAGTTGATAAATAAAGGGTTTCCCTATATTTAAGACTGAGCGAAGGAGGATTTTTTTTTTCTCTCAGCGGGTGGTGAGACTCTGGAATTCTCTTCCCCAGAGAGCAGTGGTGGTTGGGTCATTGGATATATTCAAGGCTGAGTTAGACAGATGCATGATCAACAAGGGAGTCCAGGGTTATGGGGGGCAGGCAGGAAAGTGGAGTCAAGGCCACAATCAGAGCAGACATGATGGTATTGAATGACAGAGCAGGCTCGAGGGGCTGAATAGCCTACTCCTGCTCCTATTTCTTATGATCTTGCGTCGAAAATGGAGGGTTTTCGCTACACCATTTAAGCCATTTTTATAGCATGAAGATGATTTTTCCCTTGTCTGAACACATGCATCAAAAGGTCCCTTAAAGCTCTTTAATCAGAAATACATTTAAACATAATTAATTAATTCTGCCCACAGGCATCTCTCGATATGCTTGAAACTCTGATTAGAATGAGAGCTCAAAATTCATCCATAACACAACAAAAGAAACCAGACAAAAACAGTTGACCTCTCACCTTAACAATAATTTGGCTTGACTGTGCTCTATATATAAAGTGTAATAATTCTCAACAACGACACAAAGGACTGAGAAGCAGTACTTAATAGTTTATCAAACACCTCAATCAGACATGTGTTACAACAACAACCTATATTTATATAGCCGCTTTAATGCAGTAAAATGTCCTACGACACTTCGCAAAAGTGTCATCAATCAAAATTTGACACTAGGCCACATAAAGTGACCAAAAAGCTTGGTCAAAGAGGTAGATTTTAAGGAGAATGTTAAAGGAGAGTGAGGTAGAGAGGTGGAAAGGTTTGGGAGGGGCTTCCAGAGCTTAGGACCCAGGCAACTAAAGGCACAGCCATTAATAGTGGAGCGATGAAAAGTGGGATGCTGAAGAGGAGACTTGTGACTCTCGCTTAGGCTTGTGTTACTTTTTATGGAGTGTGTGAGGAAAGTGAGATTTTGTCCCACTTTCTGCAAAGTCATTTTATAATCTTGACTTACAGCTCCTTTCCTGTAACAGTGGTTAAGATGTGTATAATGGGAGCGTCGAATATTGCACAGGACAAAAGTTATGGGAAGTAATTGAAAGCATAGTCAAAGATGCTAGTCTTTTGAAAGAGGACAGAAAGGTAACAAGGCAGAGGGATTTCAGGAGAGAATCCCAGAGAGCAGGGAGATAGCAGCTTAGAGTGAAGTTAAGGGAGGTAGAGGTTGGGAGTGGGATACGTGCATTTGATTGGAGTAGGAAGGTGATTGATTCATAGAACATTACAGCGCAGTACAGGCCCTTCGGCCCTTGATGTTGCGCCTTTCCTGTGAAACCATCTGACCTAAACTATTCCATTTTCATCCATATGTCTATCCAATGACCACTTAAATGCCCTTAAAGTTGGCGAGTCTACTACTGTTGCAGGCAGGGCGTTCCACGCCCCTACTACTCTGAGTAAAGAAACTACCTCCAACATCTGTCCTATATCTATCACCCCTCAACTTAAAGCTATGTCCCCTCGTGTTTGCCATCACCATCCGAGGAAAAAGACTCTCACTATCCACCCTATCTAACCCTCTGATTATCTTATATGTCTCTATTAAGTCACCTCTCCTCCTCTTTCTCTCTAACGAAAACAACCTCAAGTCCCTCAGCCTTTCCTCGTAAGACCTTCCCTCCATACCAGGCAACATCCTAGTAAATCTCCTCTGCACCCTTTCCAAAGCTTCCACATCCTTCCTATAATGCGGTGACCAGAACTGCACGCAATACTCCAGGTGCGGCCGCACCAGAGTTTTGTACAGCTGCAGCATGACCTCGTGGCTCCGAAACTCGATCCCCCTACTAATAAAAGCTAACACACCATATGCCTTCTTAACAGCCCTATTAACCTGGGTGGCAACTTTCAGGGATTTATGTACCTGGACACCAAGATCTCTCTACTCATCTACACTACCAAGAATCTTCCCATTAGCCCAGTACTCTGCATTCCTGCTACTCCTTCCAAAGTGAATCACCTCACACTTTTCCGCATTAAACTCCATTTGCCATCTCTCAGCCCAGCTCTGCAGCCTATCTATGTCCCTCTGTAACCTACAACATCCTTCGGCACTATCCACAACTCCACCGACCTTCGTGTCATCCGCAAATTTACTAACCCACCCTTCTACACCCTCATCCAGGTCATTTATAAAAATGACAAACAGCAGTGGCCCCAAAACAGATCCTTACTGAAACATCTAAATCCCGGAACCTGCAACATCCATTCCTGTCCCTGCTCTACCCATGTCTCCGAAATGGCCACAACATCGAGATCCCAGGTACCAACCTATGCTGCAAGCTCACCCACCTTATCCCGGATGCTCCTGGCGTTGAAGTAGACACACTTTAAACCAAGTTCTTGCTTGCCAGTGCCCTCTTGCATCCTTGTAACCTTATCCCTGACCTCATTGTACAACATCCTGTACACTGGAACTACAATTGAGGTTCCCATCCCCCTGCTGAATTAGTTTAAACCCCCCCGAAGAGCACTAGCAAATCTCCCCCCCAGGATATTGGTACCCCTCTGGTTCAGGTGAAAACCATCCTGTTTGTAGAGGTCCCACCTACCCCAGAAAGAGCCCCAATTATCCAGGAAACCAAAACCCTCCCTGCAGCCATGTGTTCAACTCCTCTCTCTCCCTATTCCTCGCTTCGCTAGCACGTGGCACTGGCAACAACCCAGAGATAACAACTCTGTTTGTTCTCGCTCTAAGCTTCCACCCTAGCTCCCTGAATTTCTGCCTTAAATCCCCATCTCTCTTCCTACCTATGTCGTTGGTGCCTATGTGGACCACGACTTGGGGCTGCTCCCCCTCCCCCTTAAGGATCCCAAAAACACTATCTGAGACATCACAAACCCTGGCACAAAGAACTAGAGCTGGTGACAGACGTAATATCGAGCAGGGCCATAGAGGGATTTGACAAAAATTTGAAAGTCAACGGGCTAGAAAGTTTGTTTTTTATTCATTCATAGGATGTGGGCGTCACTGGCCAGGCCAGCATTTATTGCCCAGGCCAGCATTTATTGCCCATCCCTAATTGCCCTTGAGAAGGTGATGTTGAGCTGCCTTCTTGAACTGCTGCAGTCCATTTGGGGTAAGTATACCCACAGTGCTGTTAGGAAGGGAGTTCCAGGATTTTGACCCAGCAACAATGAAGGAACGGCGATATAGTTCCAAGTCAGGATGGTGTGACTTGGAGGGGAACTTGCAGGTGGTGGTGTTCCCATGTATTTGCTGCCCTTGTCCTTCTAGTTGGTTGAGGTCGCGGGTTTGGAAGGTGCTGCCTTAGGAGCCTTGGTGCATTGCTGCAGTGCATCTTGTAGATGGTACACACTGCTGCCACTGTGCGTCGGTGGTGGAGGGAGTGAATGTTTGTAGATGGGGTGTCAATCAAGCGGGCTGCTTTGTCCCGGATGGTGTCGAGCTTCTTGAGTGTTGTTGGAGCTGCACCCATCCAGGCAAGTGGAGAATATTCCATCACATCCTGACTTGTGCCTTGAAGATGGTGGACAGGCTTTGGGGAGTCAGGAGGTGAGTTATTCGCCGCAGGATTCCTAGCCTCTGACCTGCTCTTGTAGCCACGGTATTTATATGGCTACTCCAGTTCAGTTTCTGGTCAATGGTTGCCCCTAGGATGTTGATAGTGGGGGATTCAGCGATGGTAATGCCGTTGAATGTCAAGGGGAGATGGTTAGATTCTCTCTTGTTGGAGACGGTCATTGCCTGGCACTTGTGTGGCACGATGGAGTGTGTGGAGATAGACAAGGACAGGAGTGATGAATAGGTGAGGCTTTGTGGAAGGTAGGATGTGGGCCACAGAGATCCAGATGAATTTGCGTTTGTGTCGTTTTGGAGAAATTGAACCTTGAGTTGAGGAAGCTATAGCTAATGATTTCTGCAATAGCAGGAACGAGATGGGGGCAAAGCCAGTTGATTCTCCAGAACGCCAGGTAGTCTGGGTGATGGATCAGATCGGAGGTCTGAAATTCAGCTCAGGATTGAACATGACATGAAGTTTAATTATGCTGACAGATCTCATGGAAGATCGTGGTGGCTCCTGCAAGTTAATCATGTGAATTGAACTGAGGTGATGTCAGGGTTTAATTTCACATCATGATATACAGTGCAGCACAACCTGGATGCATTGTGAGGGTGAAACATAATTCAACTTCAGAGGCTGTCAAAAGCTGAAAGTGCAAAGCTGAACTATTTGCAATATTCAGATAACCACTCAAATTGTGCTTCAATCTTACATAAAATTACAGCACAGAAACAGGCCATTCAGTCTACACCAGCGTTTATATTCCACACAAGCCTCCTCCCACTCTATTTACTTCATCTAATGCTATCAGAATAACCTTCTATTCCTTCCTGCCCCATGTTTTTATCTAACTATCCTTTAATCTATACTAGTTACCTCAGCCTCTCTCTGTGGTAGCAAGTTCCACTTTCTCACCACTCCCTCGGTAAAGAAGTTTTTCCTAAATTCCTTATCGGATTTATTAGTGACTATCTTATATTTCTGGCCCCTAGTTTTGGACTTCACAAGTGGAAACATTTTCTCCTACATCTACCATATCAAAACCCTTCATAATTTTAAAAACCTCCATCAGGTCACCACTCCGCTTTCTTTTTTTACGGAAAAGACCCCCCAGCCTTTCCTGAGAGTTATAACCTCTCAGTTCTGTAAACCATTTTTATACCTTCTCCAGTGCTTTTTGTAATAAGACGACCAGAACTGCATACACTACTCCAAGTGAGGACTAATCTGTAACTGACATCAACAAAGCTCTTGTTTTGTACAACAGTTGTGTTATTTCCAAGTAGTTGTACCTGGAATTAGACGGTCTCATTCCAGCCATAACACCCATTAGCCACTACTGACTGCAAGCGTTTTGAAGATATTAAACAGCCAATTCTATGCTTGCAACAGAAAGTCCAGCTGACAGGGACAACCAGAGTTACAATGCTGTGGTCCTACATCTGGCCTATGTTCCCTTCAAGCAGAGCTTCCTCATTGGGGAAGGGTCACTTAATTACTTCTCAGGATGGAAATGACTGTTTCCAGTAACGGTGCATGAACACTTAGTGCATTTGCTTGGCATTCCTCTTTTGGCTATTTTAACACATTTAAGATCAACAAACTCTTATCAAAACTCTCTTAAATTGCTAATAAAGCAGCTTACCACACCTCAGAAACACCTGGAAATGTTTCACATAAGAATTAACAGTGGCAGCAGTCCATACCATCTACAAGATGCAGTGCAGCAACTCGCCAAGGTTCCTTAGACAGCATCTTCCAATCCCCTGACCACTGCCACCTAGAAGAACTAGGACAGCAGATGCAAGCCACCATCCACAAGTTCCCTACAAGCCATCCACCATCCTGACAGGGAACTGTATTGCTGCTCCTTCACTTTTGCTGGGTCAAAATCCTAGAACTCCCTTCCTAACAGCATTGTGGATGTACCTACATCATGTGGACTGCAGTAGTTCAAGAAGGCAGCTCACCACCAACTTCTCAAGGGCAAGTAGGGATGGGCATCAAATGTTGGCCTTGCCAGCGACGTCCGCAACCCATGAACAAATAAAAAGAAAAGTAGGCCATGAGGCCCCTGACACCGACTCTCCATTCAGTAAGATCCTGGCTGAATTTCTACCTCAACTCCACTTTCCCAGCCCATTCATCGATTCCCTTAATGTCCAAAAATCTCTTGATCTCAGTCTTGAATATACTCAGCAATCAAGCATCCATAGCTCTCAATTTCAAAGACTCACAACCCTCTAAGTGATGAAATTTCTCATCTCAGTCCCAAATGGCCAACCCCTTATCCTGACACTATGCCCCTTAATTCTAGGGACTCCAGCCAGGAGAAACAGCATCTCAGCATCTACCCTGCCTAGCTCTAAGATTTTTATGTTCCAATGAGATCACCTCTCACACTTCTAAACTCCAGAGAACATAGGTCTATTCTATTCAATCTCTCCTCATAGGTCAGCCCTCTCATCCCAAGAATTAACCTAGTGAAACTACTTTGCACCCCTCGAAGTATATCCTTCCTTTGTAAGAAGAACAAAACTGTACACAGTACTCCAGGTCTCACCAAAGCCCTTTGTAATTGCAACAAATATGGACTCAACTTGAAGTTCAGTGGCTGTATCTCTGTAGGCTTCACCCCTTTTGCCAGCTCCTACTTAGAGGTTCCAGCCTCGATTCACTTTTACCTTGCACCATCATCCCTTTTGCCATTTAATCTCCTCCTGCCTCCCACCCTTTAGCAGACCTCCCTTTTGGTCTTTCCACCCTCCCCATCCCCTTTTCCCTGACTTTGTATTTATTTAAAAACTGCTACATCTGTAACATCTTCCAGTTCTGACGAAAGGTTTCTCCACAGACCTGCTGAGCATTTGTTTTTATTTCACATTTCCAGCATCCAGTGTTTTGCTGATCCTAATGTGTTTATTTCAGAAATTTTATTGGATGATTCTGCATCTCAAATGAATTAAATTGCACCAAATGATCTTTTGCTGACTATTTACATGCCTGCTCATTTATTTTATTTATTTTGCTGAATATCACTTGGTGCCCATTTATCAGCAAAATTCATTTAATTTACTGAACTCTGTTGATCTACAAACTGCTAGTTTGCAGGAAATCAAATTACAATAAATAAATTGTAAAATGCTTTCAGCAACTTCAGCAAATGACAGTGTTTCGGAGATTCTAAATAATCCCAACTACAGTACCACATTGTGCTAAATCCTGCACGAATGCAAGCAGCACTGTGACCACTGATCACAGGCACATCTGCCCTGCCCAAGAAGCTGCTGAATAGTGCAACTTGCCAGGCAGTGCACAAGGAGGCTCTTGTTCACATAACAGAGAGAGTGTTCCACCTCCAGGTTGTGGTGCACACTGCAGCCTGCATTTCAGTCTAACAGGTTCTATTATTTTAATTTTCCCTATATAGGGGATGGGAGAAACGCAGTGATGTAACGTACATGGACTTTCAGAGCATTATTCACAAGGTAACACACAGGAGATTGTTGGAGATTGAGAGGTATAAAAGGAGAATAGATTTAAAATATTTGGTGGTAGGATTAGAGGGGAGTTGAGGAGTGACCTTTTCACCCAGAGGGTGGTGGGGGTCTGGAACTCCCTCTGCCTGAAGGGTTGGGAGAGGCAGAAACCTTCATTGCATTTTTAAAAAACACTTGGATATGCACTTGAGGTGCCGTAACTGACAGAGCAACAAACCAAGAGCTGGAAGGTAGGATTAAACTGGATAGCTCTTTTTCAGCCTGCATGAACATGATGGGCCGAATGGCCTCCTCCTGTGCCATAAATCTTTTTATGTTTCTAAAAAGATGTCAAAAGTATTAACTTGGATTAAAAAGTGGTTAGAAGAGAGAAGAAATTGCCTTTAGGAGTTCTGTTCACTGTGTACATCAAATGATCTGGTTGTTGGGATAGAGGGAGTGGTGTCCAAATTTACAGAAACTAAAATAGAATTACATAGACTTTACAACACAGAAACAGGTCACTCAGCTCAGTTGGTCTGTGCCAGAGTTTATGCTGGCGGTTAAAATGACCTCATATTTTGTTGAAATTGGAGATTTCAGAAAAGAGGTAGTGTGGAAAAAACTGCTCTCACTCCCTTACCTTCGCTAAGGACGTTAAGGCCAGGCTGTAGCCCTGCACTCAATCTAGGCAGAAGCAAATTAAGGAAGACATCATGAATAATGATTGAACAAGGAACAATGTCATACATCACAGAAAATTTGGCATTGCCCTGGTATCTCTGTGCTGGCACGTTATCAATATATGAAAGGGCAGAAGGTTAAGAATTTTTTTTCCCTGAATGTAACAAGTATAACAAGACCTGTAATGTGAAAGTTGATGGATCAGAGACAGAATCAGTCGGTGTAACCTTGTATCTCATTATAAAGTAGCCAGATATTGGCCACTGAATCTACTGCTGGTACTGCATATACAATATTGATTTAATTTAGTTGTTACTGGTTTGATTGTAAAATATGACAAACATTCTTCCCCCAAAATCCCTTCATCCAAATATGATTTGTTTTGCGATTTTTTTTTCTTTCTTCTGCTGCTGTTCGTGAAATATTGAGGCAGGCATAATAATGATGAGCTTCTACGTCGTTCTGCCCACCCACACAGACAGCGTAATCTCACAAATAAAGTGCAGGAATATCACTTTATATTCCTGGGAGTGCAAACCACGAACACCATGTACAAATACAGCCAATGATATTGAGATTGAGGAGAATATTTGTGCAATTCAGGTAACCTGAAACCCAGCATGCCTTATAAAGGAAGACAAAACAGTCCAGGGACAAACACAGACCACTGAATCTTACACGTCAATAGAAAAGCATGTGTCACATTGCGATCACTGATGTAATGTGCATGCATCCCTGGACCCAATTTTCAGAAGTAAAAGAAACTAAGGGCTGGATTTTCAGCCCCCACTGAAGTTGAGATCGGAGGCTGGTGTGAGCTAAAAATAGCCCGGCATCTGGTCCCCCAGCTCCATCCCGCCTCCGGGCCATTTATGTGGTGGCAGTAAACAGGCAGGGGTGGGGGAAGATAGTTACTCGCCCACACATGGCAGGTAGCAATGACTGCTCATTAAAGAACCTAATTGACGCCAATTGAATTCCAGTCAGCCTCCAGGTTCCCGCAGGTGGCGGGGGTCAGTTTAGGTGCCAAGAGGCCTCCTGGTGGCAGGCTGGGGTCCAATACACCAGGTGGTCCCAGAGACCCTCCCCATTATATTCCAGAAAGCCAGTTGGGTGAAGGATAGTACTGGAGCCAATTTTTACTCAGTCTAACATTTATTCACAAAGTGAAACATTACAAGCGTTCACCTCCTAACTCAACCCTTTTTGCTTTCTGTGTCTCTTTCTATGTGCTCAAGTGAAGCCCCAATTAATGCCCTCCACCGACACATAATTAAACACAATTGATATACAATTAACAGTCCCTTCCTGCCTGGGTGCAGGCGCAGCCAGAGGCTGCACACCACACCCCACACCCCAGTGATGTCCTGGCTCCAAAAGCCATTTTTTAATTTAAATTTTAAAAAGTTGGAGAGGCGACCTCCATCTTGAAGCACCCTCTCTCTTACTTACCTTCTGTCGCAGCCTGCTGCTCCTTTCAAGGTGGAAGGCCTCTGATTGGCTCTCCAGTTGAGAGCCTGCCCACTGTCCTTAATTGAATGGTGAGCCTGTCTCCATGTCAAATAAGGGGGGATACCCCGTGAAAATTATAATTAGTGACCATTTCCTGCAACCGCGCCCCCACCCCCCCCCCCCCCCAACCACCCCGGGCGCAGTTCAGCACCCAGATATAGTCATGACCTTTGTTTCCCACCCCAGAGGGAAGCTCTGCCATAAGATTAGGGCGGCACAGTGGTTAGCACCACAGCCTCACAGCTCCAGCGACCCGGGTACAATTCTGGGTACTGCCTGTGCGGAGTTTGCAAATTCTCCCTGTGAACCGCGTGGGTTTTTGCCGGGTGCTCCGGTTTCCTCCCACAGCCAAAGACTTGCAGGTTGATAGGTAAATTGGCCATTATAAATTGCCCCTAGTATAGGTAGGGGAATATAGGGAAGGTGGGGATGTGGTAGGAATATGGGATTAGTGTAGGGTTAGTATAAATGGGTGGTTGATGGTCGGCACAGACTCGGTGGGCCGGAGGGCCTGTTTCAGTGCTGTATCGCGAAATAAATAAAAAAATAAAATAAATAAGATTGTGCAATTTGGATTTTTAAGTGGCGCTGCATCAACTTTAGATACTGTGGTGAGAACTAAACGCTTTGTACTAAAGAAAAGAGCAGCCTCCCATTCCAAGATAAATAGGGAGCAAGAGTGATTGGACAATGCCACAGTGAGCACATCAATCGTCCTCTGAAGATTGACATCAAAGTCTTCACACAGCATGGCACGGTTTCCTAAAAGTAAGATCACAACCATTTTCATGAATATCACACAACTTTTCATGTAACATGATCATAGTGGTTGCCAAGTGGCTGGATTTGCAACTGTAAACATAGGTTCTTAGGATTTTATTTTTTTTAAGTGAATTTTGTGTCAGCCGATGAGTTAGAAGTGGGCCAGAACTTGTGATTTTAATTTACTCAAACTACAGCAAAGTCTAGTTACTCAGTAAACATGAATTATAGCAGTCTCCAAACCCGTGACCAAAACTATAGCAAAGTCTCCAGAGTAAAGCAGGATTGTTTCGCCAGCAAATGCAGTGAGTGGAGGAGTTAGAGTACAAATCATATGCATAACATCAATCCCAGTCATTTACAGCAGTGTGGTCTCCAGAATTACCCAACAATTTGCAAAGTGGCCAGGACTTACGGTCTCACTATATGCAGCATTTTAATATACAAAATGACTTTCTCGGAGCAAAGTAAGAGCTTAATATCAAACCTCATAAAAGTGGCGTCTGTAAACTAGGTAAATAATTGTGTGTTGCCATTTAATTTGGTTGTACTCTCAAGTCCCTTGCTTGTTTCCGTGAATTTTAGTGATGTGCAAAGATTTTTTTTTTTTAAAACAAATTTTCTCAAATTACCTGAAAACAGGACTAAAATTGACTATTAAAACGGATTTTAGAGGCCCTTGGCTACCTGCCTGAAATGAATGGGAAAGATTCTAATTTGAAGAACTAAGACTTCTCACCTCACTGAGCCATTTTGGGACAAATGTTAAAATCTGACATGTTATTAAATGTGTACTGTTCACAATTTTAGAAACTGATTACAGATGTTCAATGTAATTTCAAGCTTCGTGCTTTTTTCCTGCTACAATTTAAACTCCTACATAGGACTCCCATTCTAGCCATGATCAAATACAGAATGACAATATTGGGACAACAGTAGGTGAGATTCATAATGGACTCATTGGGTAGCGTGATAACAGCACTTTGCCTAGTGGCCCCTAATGGGATCTCAAGGTTAATTTTTCTGAAGCCCCATTCTCCCTCCAAAAATCTTTAAAATACCCTGATTTACATCACAAATTGCATCAGAAAAACTTGCACCTTATTTCAGAAATGTAAAAGTAAATTTTCATTGCTTTTTTAAAAGATTGTTAACTTATAAACTTCAATCATGAATCACCCCCATAATTGTTCCACATTAAACGCACCTAGCTGATGACTCAATAGAATGTCATTTTACTGCTGGTTCAAATACTTCAACACGCTTTTGTTTCATAGGGTAAATAAGCAAAAAGAAAAAGTAGATCCAATCATTTATTTTCTGCATCCATGTCTTGGCAGGAGTAAGAAAGGAAGATACTGCAAGAATACATAAACAGAGAGACTGGGGGCTTCATGTGCATAGATCTTTGAAGGTAGCAGATATATTGAAAGAGTAATTAGAAAAGCATATGGGACCTTGGACTTCATAAATGGAAGTATTGAGTACAAAAGCAGAGAAGTTATGCTGAACTTTTATAAAGCACTTGTTAGGCCAAAATTAGAGTATTTCGTTGAGCTCAGGGTGTAGAGGAGATTTACCAGAATAGTTCCAGTGATTAGGGATTTTAGCCACAAGGTTAGGTTGGTTCTCCTTAGAGCAAAGGAGATTGAAGGCAGATTTGGCAGAGATGGTGGCATAATGGTAATGTCACTGGACTAGTAATCCAAAGTCCCAGGCTAATGTCTTGAGGACACTGGTTCAAATCCCACCACAGCAGCTGTTGGAATTTAAAAAATGAATAAATTCAATTAATAAAAAATCTGGAATTGAAAGCTACTCTCAGTGACGGTGCCATATAACTATCATATATTGTCGTAAAAACCCATCTGGTTCACTAATGTCCTTTAGTGAAGGAAATCTGCTGTCCTTACTTGGTCTGGCCTACATGTGACTCCAAACCCACAGCAATGTGATTGACTCTTAAATACCCTCCAAGCCACTCAGTTGTCAAGGGATGGGCAACAAATGCTGGCTTTGCCAGCAACACCCACATCCCATGAAAGAGTTTTTTTTTTAATTGATAGAGGTGTACAAGATTATGACAGGTTTTGGACAAGGTAGACAAAAAAAGTTGTTCCCATTAGTTGATGGTACAATGACTAGGCAACAAAGATTTAACATTTTGGGGCAAGAGATGCAGAGGGAATGTGAGGGGGAAAAAAATTTAAGCAGCTAATGGTAATGACCTGGATCTTGCTGCCTACGAGGACGGTGGAAGCGAAGACAATGATTTCAAAAGGAAATTGGATAGGCACTTGAGGGAAATAAACTTGCAGGACTATGAGGGGAGAGTGTGGGAATGGAACTGACTGAATTGCTCTAGAGAGCCAGCATGGTCTTAATGGGCTGAATGGCCAGTTTCTGTGCCATAATGCCTCTAAGTTTAATACAAAACTATGTAACATTTTCATGGTAACTACTCGAACCTCAGAAATTGTGTCTCTTTAGAGCTAGTTTGGAGAATGCCCAAATAATGACCAAGGAGAGGAAACATATGGTACTTTGAAACTTTAAGGATTGTCTATCAGCCAATTAAGAAATCTTCCACATAGCTTTATTTTGGCTTGTTTACTTCAACCTGAAAAATGTTGTCGATGTCCATACTTGGCCCAGAATAATTATTTTTTCATTAAAAATATGATCACTTTTTAAAAATCATTTCAGATTCTGATGATTCAATTCTTTAATACAAAAACTAAATTGAACTATCAGACATCGACTGTCCTTAGACTTATATGGAGACTTATCAAGTTGGCAGAAAGTCTCGGCACATTCCAGTGAATTAATTTTGGAGTGGTGTATGGTAGTAGGCGAATACAAAAGCCTTCTGAAACTGCAGCATCCTACAAATGGAAATTAGATGAACAAGTAGTTTTATCCTCCCTTAGGTAGTATAAAAACATAAGAAATAGGAGCAGCAGTGGGCGATTCGGCCCTTTGAACCTGCTCCGCCATTCAATACAATTAGGTTGAGGAAGGGCAGTTGACCAAGAATATTCCCTGTTGTTATTCAAGAAATGCCACAGGGTCTTTATCCTCCATCAGGACAGGTAAGCAGGACCTTAATATAAATCCCTCATCTAACCAAACCACTATGGTTCTATGGTACAGAGTCTGAAGACCATCAATACAACATCAAAATGAACAAATGATGCCTGTAAGCTTTGAAACTGAATTTGTGCTTAATGAATCATTTGATCACAAAACACATTTTGCTTTTATAAACTTTCATCACAGTGGCTTGGTCAAATGCACAGTTAAGAGAGTGAGCAGGTAACTCCCTGGCCATTGCCAATACTGCCTTGAAACCAGCCCATGGAGCCTTGTGGAGCGTGCGCAAGGTGATTTTCACATTGATTTGCACTTTCGAGTAAAGAAACAGCAACTCTCCAACCAGGAATTACCAGCTAGCAAGCCCAAGGTGGACAACATAGCTGAAAAAATTGCATGTTTCTGTGGCTATTTGCTTAAGCAGCAAGACGCTTTTTAAGTCCAGCATCAGTTTGATATCGCATAGATGAAGTCTTCACCCTCTACATCACAGCATCGAAACTGCCTCTTCATAGCTCCCAGTCTTTTTTGCCACCACCAAACCCGAAAAACTATTCCAGACATTAATCAATTTTTTTTGGGTATGTATGCGTGTCCCTTGCCTTGCGGCTGTGGATTAGCTTAAAATAAAGTTCTGCAATCATGTTTTCCATTCTACCGAGTGCCTTACATACCTAAATAAAGATCCTGACTCATGCATTTCCTTTTAAGGCTGGAGTACACAAGCTTTTCTATCTTCTCCTCATAATTTAGCGCTCTGACACGAGGGATCAGCCTTATATTTTTCCCTGTTCTACCTCCAAGCTGTGAAGCAATGTCTGCCATGGCTCAGTGGTAGCATTCTTGCCTGAGTCAGGAGGTTGTAGGTTCAAGTCTCACTCCAGCGACCTGTACACAAAAATCTGGACTGACATACCAGTGCAGTAGTAAGGGAATGCTGCACTGTCAAAGGCTCCCTCTTTTGAATGAGACGTTAAACAGAGGCTTTGTCTTCCATCTCAGTTGGACTTGGCACTATTTCGAAGAGCAGGGGAGTTATATCTATTCCCTCAAATCAAAATCACAAAAACAAATTACCTGGTCATTATTACATTGCCGTTTGTGGGAGCTTGTGCACAAATTGATTCCTATATCACAACACTGACTACATTTCAAAAGTACTTCATTGGCTGTAAAATGCTTTGGGATGACTTGTGGTCATGAAAGATGCCATATAAATGGAAGATTTTTTATGCATTGGTAACCACAATCCATCATCCTGGAAGGTGATATTAATCTCTTAAAAAAAGCTGCCAGTTGTATTTTAGGGGAATTTAGCTGCAGCAAACTTGCAATATGTAGGCTGAACTTGAACGAGTGTGCTCGCAACCCATATGCAAATCGTACATTAGAGAAGAAAACTGGGACAAGCAAGAGCAATAATAAAAACTCCTACCTTTAATTCAGTTCAAACCATAGGGTCCAGGAGAGACTTTTAAGTGGAGGTAAAGTAGCCACTCAAGTTAACATTAAGGCAGGAAGATATTCAGTGAGTATTCTCCAGTCACTGACTGCCAAGAACTGGGTTTGAAGTAGTCACAACTGATTAAATGCTTGACTCTACTGATCAAGAAGTATCCCTCACGGAATGATTTCACACACGCAGCTAAAAATCAGGTCAGATACTAAAACTACTTATTTCCTTATCACTATTCCTCCTTCTAAAGTCATTCTCACAAGATCTTGCTTCAACTTGTTTTCTACATAGCCTCCAGATTCTTGAAAATAAAATACCTCAAAGTCATCAATTCAATCCAAGAAGCTAGACTGATTCTTCCTGCCTTTTTTTTTTCCACAAAGGTAGCCCATAGCCAGGCATTTCCATTGCCATCCTGGAACCTTTTACATACAGTAGTCTATGTCGACTCCGAAGCCAGGTACAGAACCATACACCTTACTGTCCACCTCTTTGGTCTTCACTTTATAAATAGTAGCATGAGATTCCCATTACTAGTTCAATGCTGGACCTGGATCACTTGTACAAAACAGCCACACGCCATGCATGCTTCCCAATTACTAATTTAGTCGTGAATCGCCCAATAGCATTTGCTGTCCTGTGTCTAGCTCCAGCTGTAAATCTACTTCAAAGCTGAATTCAACTTTCTCCTAAAGCAGATTTTGCTGCATAAAGTTCATCATGTGGACATGGGATCGCAACAACCCTTCTACCAGTGCAAGGGAGATATCAATTTTGGACTTACTGAATAGACCAAACTAGACCAGATATCTCAAATAGACATCCTTTGTTCTTAGATTACTGCCACTTCCTCAGGCGTCAGGAAACAGCTGGCACTAAAAACTCAGTCCAGATTGGTGAAACTCAAATATCCTCATTACATTTTTTCATGAGTGTTTCAACAGCTTCCATGCTCATTAACTGTGTTCTTGTCAAACACATGCTTGATTAAAATATTGCTGCTCTTTGAATAGTGATATTTGATATTTACATTCTGTTGTGCCACCCAAGGCAATCAACAAGCACAGTTCTGGCATTTACCAGGTAGCCCGAGAGGGAGATTCCATTGGGATATCAAATGCATGAGAGATCTGCCATAGCCTTAGCAAGCAATGAAGTTAAATTTAGCATTTGATCTACTGGATACAAAATGATAATACTGTTAATGTGTCTCTCACAGGCAAAATTAAACTAAGAACAGTGAGCTTACCACTGATATTCCTGTAGATCCTCACGGCTCTCTGGTTTGAAGATTGACTTTAGTAACTTTAGACCTTTACCTCCTAGCCCACGCTTTCAGGCCAGTTTCTCCCATTCCCATGGCACTTTGCTTCCTTCTGTTATAAAGCTGTTTCCCCTCCATTCTTATTTAACATCTTTCCATTCCCTGGCTATATTGATCCATTTCCCACAGCACTTCTCAACTTCATTCTAGTTTTTAAAAATCAATTTGATGCTGGATCCAATGGTTCAAAGATCCTAGAATTCAATCCCATGTAAACTAACACACTCAATTAGGACACTTTACCTCAGGGTTCAGCCCCGAACAACATGAATGGCTAGCTTCAAATCTGCTGCACAAATATTTTCTCCAGAGGTGACAGGTGTAGTTTCCTACAAAAGCATGATTTACAGTGATTTTAAACATGATTAAATCCATTAAAAATATGCAGTCAATTCTAATCAAATGACAGATGAAAGGCTTTCTTAATAAGCAAAATGATTTCATCTTGAGACCATTATTGCTAAATATCGTATAATTTAATCTTTAGTCACATTTGTCTGACAATTTGCTGTATTTTCACAGTAAGCGCAGAGTATGCAGAGAGGAAAAAGACACAAGTAAAGCCAATTCCATGGTTTTCACTTGAATAATCAATATTCAAGGACAGAGTCCCATTTTGGTTTCAGATGATTGTGAAGACTGAATAACGGGTGACAGTCACAGTGCATTCTTGTAGGACTCTTTTAACATGGGTGATTTGGAACAGTTATGAGACAGCAAAAGAAATCAGCATTTCATTATGGTGACTCAGCTCACTGGACTGCACAATGTAATTTGCTTTTTTGGTTGAATTTTCATGCTCAGAGGCGAGAGATGGTGATGTTGAGGATCGTAACATTTTCCATTTTGGACAAATCATTGACAGCAGCAAGCACTCTAACCAGGTACAACACAGCTGGTTGCAAAGTAAACCTCCTACTCTGCTTGAACAAAGCCCCAACTGACTTAGAGCATCCCTGACTGTTTCATTTCCCATACCAGCTATCCCATGGTATTTCCAAGTAAATGCCATTTGGGGCAATGCTGCATTCTCATAATTAGACTGATACTGCCAAACTCATTCCTCACATGACCCCAACAATCAGCAGATAGGAAAAGTTCTGAGTCTGGACCAGAATCAAATGTATGTAAGGTCAATACCTAATGCATGCCACCAGCCAATACACTCCCCACATACTTGTTGTAAATCCTCTAAATATAAGCAAGCGATGTCTATATCACACTGTGCACCTTACACTGCATTTTACAAAATTACAAAATCAACGACAAATATAAAAATGAACTCTCTCCATACTTTTGGAAGAAGTGAACCGGTGGGCTGCAAGATCTCTTGACAAGTCCTGCAAATTCCAAGGCTTACCATGGATACAAAACCCAAAATTTAATAGCACATTTAGCACTGCAAATATCCAGGCTGCTCATAGGTGGATTCAAACCTAAACAGCAGAGGGCAAGGGGAGACATAAGGCAGGAGATGGGTGCAGAGATAGGCTGCAATGAGGCCACAACAGGATTTCTAAAGAAGGGCAAGTATTTTGAAGTCAATATGTTGAAGGACTGAAGTCAATAGAGATTGGCAAGGACAGGGACAATTGGTGAGTAGGACACACAAGCTAGAATTTATTACAGTTGTGGATCAGAAAGTAGGCAAAGAGGCCGTTTCCACAAAGTCAAGTGCCAAGGTGAGGTTCCAGACGGACAGACACTTTTTTGGAATGTAGAATAAGCAGCTCCCAAAGTACCACAATTTTTCCTAAGAAGTCCCAGTGACAGTTAAAACACTGGATTTGGAATAGAGTGGTAGAGTGGCCAGCATTCGCCAGAGCTGGCGGGCAGCCATAAAGACAGGGCTAAATTGTGGCGAGTCGAAGAGACTTAGTAGTTGGCAGGAAAAAAGACAGAGGCGCAAGGGGAGAGCCAACTGTGCAACAACCCCAACAAACAAATTTCTCTGCAGCACCTGTGGAAGAGCCTGTCACTCCAGAATTGGCCTTTATAGCCACTCCAGGCGCTGCTTCACAAACCACTGACCACCTCCAGGCGCGTATCCATTGTCTCTCGAGATAAGGAGGCCCAAAAGAAGAAGGTACAGTAGCAGATCCCTTACTCCAGTATGTTACTTGCCCCAATAACTGTCACATCTACATAGGGTAGATTTTGAAAAGTAACTAAACAGAAAGTATATACAATTTTTTTTTATTCCAGGTGACAGTCAATCGAACAAGCTGGTTTCTTGAACATATTGCTACAATATTCTACAAATGTATGCTTTTTAAGAAACATTAAAAAGGTAGTGTTGTAAGGTAAATATACATTTATTAACATTTCATTCATTGAATACATAGAAAAAGATAACTACATTTATTTAATTTTAGCCAGTGCTGCTGCTCTTCGCTCTGTGTTCTGAAACAAAGCTCGGATTAAGCTCTTTACCTCAATTGGGGAAAATTCTGCTGCAAGTGGGCCCTTGCCATCAGTCCATCTATATACATTAAAAGAAAGGCGAAATCAAAAAATGCCCAAACTTCTAAATATCCTATTAATTTCTTCATTCTTAACCTTAAATTAATGATACTTTCTTCAATTTGGTTTTCAGCAAAGATTCGATCAATGTTTTATACATTTGGCAGAGAAGATCAGGACACCAGAATTTCAGGGAGGGACCTGGTGAGCAGTGGTCATGTCATAGTCTGCCAAATCGAGAGCCCATTCTTAGAATGTGATGATAAACCAAGATCCCATCTAACTTTTCAGATGTGGATGCCAAGAGTCCAATGACACAAATTCCCCAAGCTTCATGGATACCATTCCTTGTGATCAAAGAGATTGACTTGTTTATGAGACGCATAAAACGCAGCGCCCAATCATTTAGACTCCAATTGTTAGGAGGTGCTTTGAGAAGTTTTGACGACTTGATAAAGATAGTAAAAAAATACTAGTATCATGATTATTTCTTCTCTCATTCAGCAGCTATAGATGTACTTTTGGAGTTACAGTGACTGTTTAACAAGGAACACAATAATTACCTAGCTTATTTACCGATCTTTGGCACGTTAGCCAACATTAGCATTCAAGACTAACCTAGATCCAAGGACATGCTTGCCCATGATACCCCAGTTGGCAGATAGTGAGATCAAATGTTCATAATTGAGGTCTCCAAACGGAAGAAAGAACTTCCCTAACTACTCATATCCTTTCCCCATCCTACAGCTTCTTTCTTCTCCAGGAAACTCCTGAATAAAAGTTGGCAGTTGTTTCCATAAATCAGTTACAGACTTTGCACAGCTCCAGTGGACTCAGCAATTAAATTGGTACACCATGGCATGGCAGGGCAGTGTACAAATGAAGCATCAAGACTCACTCAGTGCCAGAGCAAGGGAAGGCCAATGCAATTTCTCATTTAACCTGCGCCAAGCAGACAGATGGTATGCATAGGAAGCCATACTCCAAAATTAGAGAGAGGATAAGAGAGGGGGGATGTCAGAGAGCCAGACAAAGGGGACACTGGCACAGTACTGCAAGTTGGCTGGCCCAAGTTCCACACCAGAAATGTGAACCACGCTGACTTCAAGAGGATAGATTAACTTGGCAAACCAATAAGCAAATGCTTATGCATAACCTACTGCTATTCTGGACAGAGTATTAGTTTAAAGAGAATCCCAACACAGCCATCTAGCACTGTATTACCTATTACTGCAGAGGGCAGAAATCATCTATTTATAATCCAGGAATGTACCTGTCCACCAGCTCCTGCAGACTAGCCTGAAGCACTATCATCAGCTCCTTGAATTTCAGCCATTTTGGCACATATACTGGAACCTCTTCCTGATACTTTTTGTTTCTGCTTTCTTCAAGTAGTGGTTGGAAGATCTGGGGCCCTTCGTCGAGTATAGTTCTACACAATGAATAAAGGCAGTCTGCGCTTTCCGAGGAGATGTCCTGCAACATGCAAAGAGTTGAACTATTCTTAAAATTGTAATATAGTTCAATACAAAACTAATAAAATTAGCACGGAGTCTTTAATCACAGACCATAATATGACGTAGAACACTCTCGCTATCACACAGAGTAATTTGGTTGGAAGGTTGTGGGGTTCTGGTTCCACTCCAGCACTTGGGCACATAAGGTAACATTTCAGTATAACAGAAGAGTTTACCAAGCTTCCAAATAAAGCCGTGTCTGCTTGTTCTGGTCAATGTTGAAGATTCCATTCTACTATTTAAAATCAACCAGGGAGATGCCCTGGTGTCCTGGCCAACTTTCATCAATCAATGCCATCATGAACAGTTAAAAACTACATAGAATTTACAACATAAAAACAGGTCATTCAGCCCAACTGGTCTAGGTTAGCATTTATGTACCACATGAACCTCCTCCCACCCGACTTTATGTCACCTAATAAGCATATCCTCCTAATCCTTTCTCACTCATGTCATTGTCTAACTTTTCCTTAAACGCAGCTATGCTATTTGTCACAGCTGCTCTATGTGGTAGCAAGTTCCACATTCTAACCACTTTCTGGGTAAAGTTTCTCCTGAAGTATTTCTTGGTTTCTTTATTAATGACTATTTATATTTTTGGCACCTAATTTTTGACTCCCTACAAGCAGAAATATGTTGTCTATCACCACCCTATCAAACCCCTCTATAATTTTAAAGATCTCTATTATGTTACACCCTCAGTCTTACAAAGAAAAGGGCTCCATCCTGTATAGTCTTTCCCAATAGCTATAACCTCTCAGTTCTGGTATCATCCTTGTAAACCCTTTTTTACATTTTCTCCAGTGCTTCTACATCCTTTTTCTAACATGGATACCAGGACAATACATAATACTCCAAGTGTCATATTGTACATACAACCTAAAAATGGCAGGAGGAAGAGGATCTTAATTTCAACATAGGAAGAGATAAGGGGAATACAGAATACTAGTTAAAGCAATAATTGACAAATATAAAAGTGTCACTCTTAAATAACAATAAGATGGTGCATGCAAATCTCATTTAAAAAGAATTTTGTAAGCCCACAATACTGAACTGGTAAATTAAATGGCCAACAGTGGAACACCTTTTTTGCTTCCCCCTTCATAACTCCAAAAGACCACACTACTCATCAATGGAAGAACATTTCTGTTACCCATTAGGCATTCTTCATATAAACACACTTGACATGTTATACAAAAGATCATTGAAAATAAAACATCCATCCCCACCTCTAACATATATGTCTTGCACAGAACCTTTAAATACAATGGATATGCGTGTGAATGAACAAAACCAATCATCCTGTGATGAAATAACAGAACTCCCGAGAATGCAATAGCCCTTGTTCAAAATCATATCCCATTTCCTTCCAAATTACCTCTAGCATTGTAACCTTGTTCACAATCTCTGTAATTGCTGTGTTAAGCAAAGTACCCATGGCTTTGCAATATATATGAACTGGAAGCACATCTTGCCAAACTTTGCCCAGCCTCTTTAACTGATGAATTACCTGCGACAATAAAACAAACAGAAAGAAACCTTTAAAATAAACTCTACTGATGGCTAGAATAGGACAGGTTTAGATAGGGTGGACAAAGAAAAGCTGATAATACAAGGACTAGGTGACACCGATTTAATGTTTTGGGCAAGGAATGCAGGGGGTATGTCAGCAAGAACTTTTTTTTAAATGCAAGAGTGGTAATGACCTGGAACTCGCTGCCTGCAAGTGTGGTGGAAGTGGAGACTATATATGATTTCAAAAGGAAATTGATTGAGCTCTTGGAGGGAAATAAACTTACAGGGCTATGGGGAAAGAGCAGGGAAATGGGACTGATTAGATTGTTCTACAGAGAGCCAGCATGGACTCCTTCTATGCAGTTTTGATGATTTTGTAACATTACTGGGTTAGATCAATAGCAGTCTGCAAAACGCTGTGATAGGGTCTCCCATCAAAAGATTTAAAAATTTAAGAGTAGAAAAGAGTCAGCCAACTGGGCATTTGCTGAAGTATGCAACTTGTCCCTCAACTATTGGACAATACCATGGCTGGGCTAGCAATGGGATCCACACTTCAACTAGATTTGTAAATATTAGAGTGGGAGTGAGGCTACAGCAAGGGGTTTTTCCATGAAACTGATATGCAAGATAAAGTCATGATCAAGTTGTGATCTTGTCACTTAGAAACTATTAAGACACCCAATATTAGAATATAGATATAGCACAGCTTATGCATAGGATCCTGATCTTAGGCGTTTTGCTCATTAAAAACTTTGTGTCTTTCATTTAAAACAGAATGACCTCAATTACACAGCAAGAGACTAAAACAAACTTAACATTACAAAATTTGAATGATCATACATGCATAAGCAAAAGCGTATTTATTCTGTAACTATGCACAATTGTAACTTCAGGCCAACAATAAAATTAAAAGAACTCTAACTTCTGTTTATGTTACAGGTGATCATCAGAATCAGGCTGCCTTATTGTGTGGCAAATGAGATGCTTGAAATAAATTTAAATATTATACAATGTATTTAAAATGACATCTACTAATGGACAAGTTAATGACTACAAGCTTTGTGGTAGGACAGGAATTGTACAGAAAATCACCAAAATTTAATTCTGCCCAAGATGTGGGGAAAAAAGTCAGTTATAATTTAAGCTGCTTTCAAGCACTCACTCCACTCCATTAAAATGTAATATTCTACAACTGTCACTGCGACTTGAATTTTAAAACAAGATACTCAAACACTTGAAGAAGTAATCAAAGTGGTCTGAATATCCAAATAAATTCATGTTCACCGCCATACAATGGATTCAGGCGTGATCTGAATCTCCTGTATGGAAGCAGAGTTAAGAACAACAATACAAACAGGAAATGCTGAAACCATACAGATCTGTCTGAAAAGACAGGTTATGTTACAAGTTTCAGTTTCAAGACGTGCCGTTTTTCTTTTGAAATGCTGATGGTTCTGTTGTGTATTTCTAGCATTTTTTTTATATATATCTCTTAAGAATGGCTGCAGACTGGCAGACTGCCATGACAGACCAATACGACAATTCAGCCAAAACCTCAATACAATATTGAGCTATGATCGTTAGCTCTTCCATTATACAAACAGGTCTATCTCCTAAAACACAAATTACAGGAAAGACAATGAATTTGAAAAAAGGTAGCTTGTCTCTTCTTTCAGACGCTGGCAGATCTATTGTGTATGTATATAGAATTTATAGCACATAAAAAGGCCATCTGGCCATGCTGTTGTTTATGCTCCACATGGGCCTCCTCCCACCCCTCTTCATCTAACCCAATCAACATATCCTTCTACTCCTTTCTCCCTCACGTTTATTCTCCTTAAATGCATCTATGCTATTCACCTCAACTACTCCTTGTGCTAACAGGTTCCATTTTCTAACCATTCTTTGGTTACTGTGCAAAATGTTTCATCTTGATTTCACATTTTACGCATTCACCATTGTAATTTATCATCTTAGTAAACTCTCCAATGCCTCCGCAAATTTTAAAGAAAGTGCATTTGCACTGTAACATCCAACCTGCCGGACAGCTTTGTTAGCCGCTGAGTAATTATCCACATCTTCCAAGCTTGAAAGATTTCTTGCGTTGGACAACCTTTCCAGCAACTCATCTCTTTGGGCACGCAACTGCGCCAAGAAACACTCTGTTCCTGGCAAGGAGAAATGCAATCCATTTAAAAACAGGGTTAAAAATGCTTTTTTTTTGTTTTAAAAGGCAATTTGCTACAATGACCAATTTCAAACTCATAAGACTCCCAATCCATCATTCACAGAAACAAATTGATTGTTTTGACTTCAGTCACAAAATTTACTATTCTAGGTAACATTTACTTTTGAAGAATGAGTAAATTAAAATCTATTCATCCAGTTCACTATTTGCTTTGCAATTTTTTTAAAAACAAGGTTCACTTTGGATCTTTAGACGATAATGAAAGTACAATTACATGTCAAAATTGATGGAGTACTGTGACCTACACTGCACAGTATTTAGAAGTACAATATTCTTCCTCCATCAATTATTGATTCCCTCCCCAACCCCACTCACATGCCTCCCCTTTCCCACCACAAACACAGGATGACTAACCTTTTTAAATTCATTTACGGAATGTGGCCAGCGCTGGCAAAGCCAGCATTTGTTGGCCATCCCTAGTTGCCCTTAACTGGCAGGCTTACCAAACCATTTTAGAGGGCAGTTAAGAGTTAACCACATTGCCGTAGGTCTGGAGTTGCACAAGGGCCAGATCGGATAAGGGCAGATTTCCTTCCCTAAAAGGACATTAGTGAACCAGATAGATTTTTATGACAATCCAGTAGTGATACGGCCATCATTACTGATGCAAGCATTTTATTCCAGATTTGTTTATTAAAAATTTCCCTGCTACTGTGGTGGGATTTGAACTCAGACTCTGGATCATTAGTCTGGGCCACTTGATTACTAGCCTAGTATCACAAGCACTATGCTACCATTCCTGGAACAAGGCCTTCAGAAGAAAACAACACTCATCCAGATTTCTGGGCTCAACACTTCCACTACCTGATGTTCCAAATTCCCAAATGCAACACAAGTCAAGGAAAAGACACTTTCCAGAGATGGAACAAAAATGCACAAAAACCGGAGCTGCTCTTGTCCACCTGCTAACATTCGGTCTGCAAAGTGACAGAATCCTGACAGCTTATCATGTGCTTGCCTTAAAGAAAGAACTTGTACCTACACAGCATCTTTGACAACCTCAGCCAATGTTGTTACCTGCAAACACGATAGCCAACTTCTGCACAAGAAGGTTCTACAAGCACGAATGGCCAGTTCATTTAGTTTGGTGGTTTTCAAGGTAGAAATGTTGTACAGAACTCAAAAGGCAGGAGCACTCTACGACTGAGTCAAGCTAACTGTTAAACATGGAATTTTGCAGTTTCAGGTAGTGGCGGGGGCGAAAGAGAGAACAGAGCATCCACATCATAAATCAGCAATGTTTTGAGCTTCAGCAGCAAATGTTGACAATCCAAGTCACATTTAACCTTGTAAATTTATACAACAGGCAAACTTAATGTTTTCATGAGTGCGCAAAGTAAAAAAAAACATGTACGACCAAGTATCCTGTTGAAATGTTGCTGGAAAGGCAATCACCTTATGCTTACTGAGATATCTACAGCACCACCAGCAATTTTCAACTCACAGCTTGCTAGATTTAATGAGCACAAGAAATAGGAACAGGAGTAGACCATATGGCCCATTGAGCCTACTCCGCCATTCAAAACGATCATGACTATTCTTAGGATTCAACTCCATTTTCCCTCACGCTCACCAAATCCCTGGATTCTGAGACACCAAAAATCTGTCTATCCCAGCCTTAAATGCATTCAACGATGGAGCATCCACAATCCTCTGGGGTAGAGAATTCCTAAGATTCACAACCCTTTGAGTGAAATAATTTCTCCTCATCTCAGTCCTAAATGATCGGCCCCTTATCCTGAGACTGTGCCCCCGTGTTTTAGATTCCTGACCAGTGAAAATAATCTCTCAGTGTCTACCCTATCCAGTCCCTTTAGAATCTTGTATGTTTCAATGAGATCACCTCTCATTCTTCTAAACTTCAGAAAATATAGGCTCAGTTCACTTAGCCTATCATAAGACAACCCCCTCATCCCAGGGACCAATTCAGTGAACCTTTGCTGTACCTCCTCCAATGCAAGTATATCCTTTCTTAAATGTGGAGACCAAAACTGCACACAATACTTCAGATGTGGTTTCACCAAAACCCTGTATAACCGACACCCTATGATCACACTAATTAAAGCAGGAATACTGGCAGTTTAAAAAGGTTAGATTGGTGCCACAGGGTCAACTACTGTTAGGATTCTTTCGTTCTCTCAGACCTCTTTGGCTTGAAATTCTTACCAATCTTTCAGGCAGCTTGGAGACCCAAAAATTCTACTGCAGAGTGGCAGAATGCAGGTTCGCAGCCAAAAAGGAACTCACTCAGAATCAGTTTCAATTTTCACTTTATAATATACCCAAAAGCAACGGTCAACGATGTCACAATTTTAAAGTTCAGTAAAGTTCTTATTCTTTGGAGGAACAAGGTAGCTCTGTTTTAATTTAATTTAAATATATTACAAAAATTTGGTTCACCAGTATTGTAATTGAAGATTTGTAATCACCTCCAATTCTACTTTTGGCATAATGAACAATGGATCACAACTGCTGTTGCATTAGAAAATGTTTTGGAAACAGATACAGGGCTCAATGATCAATGAAACGAAATCCAGTTACACACCTAATCGTCTAAAACTTGGCACAAAGTCTACAAAGGTGGCAGCTCCATTGCATAAAGGACTTGGGAGACTACACTGAAACTGGTTTCCCAAGGTGATCAGGTGGTGGGCAATGTACATGCAATTGTTGTGGTGAATAGCAGCCAGCTGGGGCAACTTCTGCAGGGTCTCCCTGAATGAGAAAAAGACAACAGGTTTAGAATATACCATAAGGTTGCATCTGCCAGAAGTAACTAAACTGTAACCAGAACAGTCTTGACATTCGATGACCAAAAGAACTATAATGTTATCTTCTAACAGCAGCTATAAACAAAATCTGACTCACAATATGGTAATATTTTCATACTAACATTAGGAAATGCAAAATTTAAACAGAATTTCCAAGGGCAACAACCTAGAAAATGGCCAATTCATTATCCTGAAAGAGGTTTGTTACTGCTACAGTAGTGAAATCAGAGAGTTCCTTTGATGCTAAATTTGCAAGGATCACTACCCCACCTTTTCTTGGCTTTAACATTTCACATGTTGAGGCCAACAGCGTAGCTCCACATATACAGAGGAAGAAATATCCATGAGGAAGAAATGAATAGAAAAATATGCTGATAGGGTTAGATGGATGTAGGGTGGGAGGACGCTCGTGTGAAACATAACTAGCATTGACCTGTTGGGCCAAATGACCTGTTTCTGCTGGAAATAAGTCTCCATATTGCATAGAATTTACATCACTACAGAATGAGTCACTCACTCCTCTATATACAAGATAAACTCAGGTAACTCTCGACCCCAAAGACCACATAACCAAAAATTTCTAACATGAATGGCTCTCACGAAAACATCAGAAAATCTAAATTACAGAAGTTAAATTTTAACATTGTATTCATGCACTGTCTGTGAAGGGATATCTAAAATCAATCTGCTCCGAGAACTGCGCTTAGAAACTGATCAATTATTCCAATACAGCCAAGTCAGACAGCATGCTTGGAAGAGACGCCTGGGAAAATCTCTGGCAAATCTTTCACTTTAGAAAGTACAAAGTATGATATAACCCTATGAACATTTAAGTTTGCTTAAGTAGTATTGAAATTTCGTATAAAGGCATGGTCTATTTAAAATAGTTACTTAAAGCTTCTTTCAAAAAAGGGGCAGTGCCAAATGCAGTAAGCTTTTATACTGCAATATCAGTCTAGCTTCCAGACTTTGGTCTTCCATCTCTGTGCCATCAGACTTTTATTCCCTCCCAGGTTAAGGATGTCAAAATCCTCTCAAATTATACTTTTCCATAAACTCAACACATGTATTTCTTCACAAAGCTTCCCTATTAAATTCTAATTATATATACATCAAGTACAAGGGTGACAGTGGGGTGAATGAAAATGCCAACAGATATTTGGGCTGTTAAAACATACTAAGGCGGATCAGATGATTCTCATTTAAACGTATGTCAATTTGTCTGTTTAAGTGGCAGAATATAATATTATATTAATCGGCAATATAGTCAAGGCGCTGCACCAGCAAATATAGCAACTAGGCTCCAAACTCAATGTGGCAAAGGAATTAAAAATCAAATTTTTAAAATTTTATAAAATACTTACTTGTGATAGGTAGGTACCACATCGTAGAACAAGTGGAACATGTTTCTAACTGTGTAGAACAGTTGCACAGCACTGAAAAAAAACAAAGCAAACACCATAAGTACAAATAAAATACTAAGGACATATAAAAACAGAAAAATGCTGGAAATACTCAGCAAGTCTGGCAGCATCTGTGCAGAAAGAAACAAGAGTAAACATTTTGTCAGGACTGAGAAAAGTTAGAACTGGCTAAAATCAGAGATGTAATAAGTCTTCAACAAGTGAAAGGGTGGAGGATGGGAAAAAGAACAAAAGGGAAGGTCTGTAATAGGGTTGAAGGCAGGAGAGATTAAATGACAAAAGGGTTCATGGTGCAAGAGCAAAGGGAGTGGTAAGCGGGACAATTAAAGAAACAAAATATGCCTAGAAGTGTGAATAGCAAAATCAACAGCTGCTATCCAAAAGCAAAAGGAAAGAGAAACAAGAGATAAATCAAAACCAGCACAGAAAAAGGAAATAAAATAAGGGCAGAAAAGGCGCAGAGATTACAATTTAAAATTGAACACTGTTGAGACCAGAATGCTGTAAAGCACCCAGTCAAAAAACGAGGTGCTGTTCCTCAAGCTTGCGTTGAGCTTCATAGGAACACCGCAGGAAGCCGAGACAGAAAGGTCAGAGTGGCAGCAAGGTGGATACTGGAAGCTTGGGGCATGCTTGCGGACTGAACGAAGGTGTTCCACAAAGTGGTCATCCAACCTGCATTTGGTCTCCCCAATATAGAGATCACATCAGAGCAGCGAACACAGTATATTAATTTGAAAGTACAAGAGGTAAATTGCTGTTTCATCTGGAAGGAGCATTTGGAGCCTTGGACAGTGAGAAGGGAGGAGGTAAAAGGGCACTCGCATGGAAAGGTGCCGTTGGTGTTGGGGCAACTGAGGGGTGAACCAGGTGTTGCAGAGGGAACAGTTCTTTTGGGAAGGGAAAGGGAGGGAAAAAATGTGCTTGGTGGTAATATTACGCTGGAGGCGACGGAGGATTACTCAGTGAACCGGTCAGCTTTAGTAGCAACGGCTGAATGTAGATCCAAATGGAACAGTTCATTTTTGGAGAAATCTACAACTTTATGAAGGTGATCTTTTTACTGTAAATTATTGTACTGAAAGAATTGGAATTTAGCACCACCCCATGGCCAAACAATGCAGTACCAATGGCATCAATTCACAAACACCTTTCATTAGGTCTCTCCGAATCCATGATAATAAAAACAAGAAACGCTGGAAATACTCAGCAGATCTGGCAGCATCTGACCCTGCTTCTCTCTCCACAGATGCTGCGACACCTGCTGAGTATTTCCAGCGTTTCTTGTTTTTATTTCAGATTTTTAGCATCCGCAGTATTTTGCATTTATCTCCGAATCTATGGTTCAATATTCTGATTGCACTTTCACTCTTCAAAAAAACCTAGATATCACTGTCAATATTAGTGTACAATCACCTAACGTATTCCATACAACATGCTTCTGTGATCTGAAGCAGACATTGCAGACTAAAAGGATTCAATGTTCTTGTCCACAATATTACCAAAAACAATTTCTAGACTAATAGCAAAAACCCCCCTCAATATATATAGATTCCACTTACAATGCATAAATATTTGCAGGCTTCTTCGGCAGGTTTTCATGAAGTGTCATTCTTACTTTAAAATCTGACAATCATTCCAGAATGTAAAGCTCACTTACATGCAACCCAAGCATTCAAATACCCATTATATGCAAGTTTACCCTATGTTTACATGAATAGAGCGCTCCACTGGAAGCAGGGTGCTATGTTAGTGGGTCATTAACCAAATAAACTAACAAGCTGCAAGCCTGAAATTTAAAAAAAAATTCTGCCCTCAAAATTTATTTTTTAATTCTATGCTTCAAGCATTTTCGTATGAAACACTTTTCCCAATTTGAGGCATCCTTTATTACCCAGTCAAATATAGCACAGTCAGATGCACAGTAAATATCATTCCACTCTGTCCAACAATGCAGCATACTCTTCAAAGAAAAACACGTAATGCACCAGCGCAACATTTTTCTATTTGCTACCAGCCATCCTATGGCCTCAGGCTAACTTAGTGCTAACTTGCAAAGTTAGTAACATTGGCTGTCACATTTCCTACATCACAACAATGACTACACTTCAAAAGTACTTCATTGGTTGTAAATCGTGTATGGACATCTGGAGGTCGTAAAAGGTTATATAAATGCAAGTTCCTTCTTTCTATTAGCCCATACTAAGAAACGGGTAGGAACAGGTTTTTTCCAGCTCAAGTCTTACTAAAAACCACTGCCAACTCCACTGCCCAACACACTGAACATGGGCACAGCCTAGATCATGTTACATGCATTGAATACTTTTATAGTCATAGAGTCATACAGCATAGAAACAGGCCCTTCAGCCCACTGCGTCCATGCCGACCATAATGCCTACCTATACTAATCCCACCTGCCTGCATTAATTTCATATCCCTCTATGCCTTGCTCATTCAAGTACCTGTCCAGATGCCTCTTAAATGTTTTCTTATGCCATGAGCTTACTGTCACAGATATGTACAATTTGAGGTGTTTGTGGGCTTGGAAACTCATGTTTGTGCAGCCACAACTTCCCCCTTGAGACAATAGTTTAAACAGACAGCTGTTTCGACAGGTAACAGGATCTGAAACAATACACAAAGAAGTTTTTAATCCCACTCTGAACAGTTACCAATATATAACTGACAGTTTTTTTAAATATTAAAGTTGACTCTTGGAACAGAATAGTTGTACATATGGAAGGAAGCAGATGTCCAATGTAAAAGCACTTCTAATCACCATTTTCAGGCACACATCAGCCTTTCAACAGACTCACAAAAGGACATTATACCACAGACGAGATAGAAACATGCCATCCCACAAACAGGGCCGTGGGAATGAGCAAGGAAGGAGGACTAATTGGATAGCTCTTTCAAAGAGTCGGCACAGGCATGATGGCCCAAATGCCCCTGTTTATGTTGTCCGAGTCTATGAATTATTTAACGATTCGCCATATTTATTTATTTAGATACAGCACTGAAACAGGCCCTTCGGCCCACCGAGTCTGTGCCGACCAACAACCACCCATGTATACTAATCCTACATTAAACCCTACCAATCAACCTGTAAGTCTTTGGCTGTGGGAGGAAACCGGAGCACCCGGCGGAAACCCACACGGTCACAGGGAGAACTTGCAAACTCCGCACAGGCAGTACCCAGAACTGAACCCAGGTCGCTGGAGCTGTGAGGCTGCGGTGCTAACCACTGTGCCGCCCTGTGAGATGCGATGAGAGTTCCTTTATCTGCAGTTTCATTTCCTGCGTTAAAATCCGGTAATGACTAAAACGGCAGCTTTTTAGATTGCCCCAGATGGAATGTTAGACTTGAACAACTGCCTGCAAAACAGCTCTCGGTTAATGTTAAAGCACAACACACGGGTAGAGAAAAACAATTCCACTCTACATCTAACCCAGCCCAAAATTTTTATCCATACCAGCTTGGGAGCATGCAATAATGCCACAAGGCATTGAAAGCAGAGAAACTCTTCACCCCAATGCACCAACATCTCTTACCATTAGGTGACTGAACATATGGAATTACTTGCCATTCAGGTGTGGCACTTGTGGCCTCAGAAAGCGTTCGGTAGGCCAGTTCTACCAGTTTCTGGACGGATTCGCTGATACGGCAGGTGGGCACACAGAGCGTCCGATGGCTGAGCTGCTTACCGCTTCCCAGGTTTACCATGTCACTCAGAGCAATGTTGGAGGTCTTTGCCATTTTTGCTCTGTTGCTTGACTCTGGACAGGGTAGCTTTGGTATGGAGATCTTAGAATCAGGTGCAATCTGAAGATAAAACAATCAGCAGAACTTTGAACTAGTGCAAGAAATTCCTGCTCACTGTGTTGTACCAAATTTAAACCTAAGCTTATACATAAAAATAAAATACTATCAAAAATTTGAAATTCTAATCAGCATTTTACTTAATCTGTATATTGTCACGCTGGGGGATTCTAGATTCACAAACTGATCCTAAATGTTCCCAAAAGTCAGATTTCTGAATTCTTCTGTATTCACTGACTTAGCACTGTTTTCACAGAAAGTACAGCACAGACACAGGCCATTCAGCCTAAATAGTGCATGACAGTGTTTATGCTCCACAAGAGCCTCCTCTCACCCTACTTCATCTAACCCCATCAACAAGGCAGCACAGTGGCATAGTGGTTAGCACCGCAGCCTCACAGCTCCAGTGACCCGGGTTCAGTTCTGGGTACTGCCTGTGTGGAGTTTGCAAGTTCTCCCTGTGAGCATGGGTTTCTGCCGGGTGCTCCGGTTTCCTCCAAAGACTTGGAGGTTGATAGGTAAATTGGCCATTGTAAATTGCCCCTAGTGTAGGTAGGTGATAGGAGAATTGAGGGAAGGTGGGGATGTGGTAGGGAATATGGGATTAATGTAGGATTAGCATAAAATGGGTGGTTGATGGTCAGCACAGACTCGGTGGGCCAAAGGGCCTGTTTCAGTGCTGTATCTCTCGCTCTATAAACATATCCCTCTAATCTTTTCTCCAGCCTCCCCTTGAATGCATCTTTGCTATTTTCTTCAGGTAGCGAGATTGTCTTTTGCAAGTCAGTAGAGCATCCCCGGAGCATGTCAAGGGGTGGTCTGTGCGAAAGAAAATCCAAAAACTACTGATTTAGTCCCGACATTACATAGTGAAACTTTCGGACTCAACATTATTGCCAAATTCGGTTTAGTTAAATTTGACACTGATATTTAATATTGGCTATTTAAAATACTTTTGCAACTAATATTTCAGTAAAGTGTTACAGGCAGGGAGGCTTTTGAAATGTTATACAATGTCAACTCAAATTGTGATAAATGCAAAACAGCACAAAAATAACATTTATCCATCTAAGATTGTGGAGAAAGTACTTTGAGTTATGAGACATTAAGGCGAAGTACAAGTGTGCGAAGAATGAGATGAAGTAAGAGTACCATGCAAGATTGAAGTGTAGTGGTGTTTTTTCCCCTATTACACATTCTTATCAATACTAAATAAGTCTAGTGATCACATGGTAAGAGCGTGGCACGCACTGAAGAGATTCAAGCATTGTCATAAGCCACAGGCAGCTATTTCCTGCATATCAGGAAGTTAGTTGCATTCCTTTGACATGTTCCAACATGTACCATTATTTATAGTTATGGTACAAACAAAACTGCAGAGGGCCCCAGGTATGGCCAGCCCTGCCCAGAGGGCCCCAGGTATGGCCAGCCCTGCCCACCCTCCCCCAACTCCAAAGTCAGTTTGATATGACTGCTTGGATCTATACACACATCAATTAATTCACCTTCAGAGTGTTGTGGATCTCAGATGTCATCAGGTTTCTGGCAGTGACTATCACATCCTGACACTTCTTACTAGCAAAGTGAACATTTACATTTCTTGCATATTTTAACAGATCTGTGAAACGATCCCGCAAAAACTGCATCTCTTTCAGTTTCTTCTCAAACTTGTCGGTTTCTTTTATCACCTGGAAGGGTGGGGGGGGGGGGGGGGGGGGAAAGAAACACATATCAGTGTCAGAAAAAGCAATAAAACATTACTTCTGAACTTAATATTTTGTTCTCATTTATGTCCCTGAAGTCAGTTACAGCGTCCTCTTGGGTATCTATAACTACTGGAATTGCAACATGTTCATATTAAAAAAACAGCAATGACAATAAATCCTAGGATTTATCCTAGGATTCTCTGGGAAGCCAGGGAGGAGATTGCAGAACCTTTGTCCTTGATTTTTATGTCGTCATTGTCGACAGGAATAGTGCCGGAAGACTGGAGGATAGCAAATGTTGTCCCCTTGTTCAAGAAGGGGAGTAGAGACAGACCTGGTAATTATAGACCTGTGATCCTTACTTTGGTTGTGGGTAAAATGTTGGAAAAGGTTATAAGAGATAGGATTTATAATCATCTTGAAAAGAATAAGTTCATTAGAGATAGTCAGCACGGTTTTGTGAAGGGTAGGTCATGCCTCACAAACCTTATTGAGTTTTTCGAGAAGGTGACCAAACAGGTGGATGAGGGTAAAGCCGTGGATGTGGTCTATATGGATTTCAGTAAGGCGTTTGATAAAGTTCCCCACGGTAGGCTATTGCAGAAAATACAGAAGTATGGGATTGAAGGTGAATTGGTGCTTTGGATCAGAAATTGGCTAGCTGAAAGAAGACAGAGGGTGGTGGTTGATGGTAAATGTTCATCCTGGAGTATAGTTTCTAGTGGTGTACCGCAAGGATCTGTTTTGGGGCCACTGCTGTTTGTCATTTTTATAAATGACCTGGATGAGGGTGTAGAAGGGTGGGTTAGTAAATTTGCGGATGACACTAAGGTCGGTGGAGTTGTGGATAGTGCCGAAGGATGTTGTAGGGTACAGAGGGACATAGATAGGCTGCAGAGCTGGGCTGAGAGATGGCAAATGGAGTTTAATGCGGAAAAGTGTGAGGTGATTCACTTCGGAAGGAGTAACAGGATTGCAGAATACTGGGCTAATGGGAAGATTCTTGGTAGTGTAGATGAACAGAGAGATCTTGGTGTCCAGGTACATAAATCCCTGAAAGTTGCCACCCAGGTTAATAGAGCTGTAAGAAGGCATATGGTGTGTTAGCTTTTATTAGTAGGGGGATCGAGTTTAGGAGCCACGAGGTCATGCTGCAGCCGTACAGAACTCTGGTGCGGCCGCACGTGGAGTATTGCGTGCAGTTCTGGTCACCGCATTATAGGAAGGATGTGGAAGCTTTGGAAAAGGTGCAGAGGAGATTTACCAGGATGTTGCCTGGTATGGAGGGAAGGTCTTACGAGGAAAGGCTGAGTGACTTGAGGTTGTTTTCGTTGGAGAGAAGGAGGAGAAGAGGTGACTTAATAGAGACATAGAAGATAATCAGAGGGTTGGACAGGGTGGATAGTGAGAGCCTTTTTCCTCGGATGGTGATGGCAAACACGAGGGGACATAGCTTTAAGTTGAGGGGTGTTAGATATACGACAGATGTCAGAGGTAGTTTCTTTACACAGAGAGTAGTAGGGGCGTGGAACGCCCTGCCTGCAACAGTAGTAGACTCGCCAACTTTAAGGGCATTTAAGTGGTCATTGGATAGACATATGGATGAAAATGGTATAGTGTAGGTCAGATGGTTTCACAGGTCGGCACAACATCGAGGGCTGAAGGGCCTGTACTGCGCTGTAATGTTCTATGACAAGGATGCACAGCAAAGCCGATAGGGCCAGATATTTGTCTAAACTAATCCTCCATGCATCAGCCTGGCTGGTTCCACAGTGAAATCCTCTGGAACAGAAAGCATTAGATTTCACTACTCCCCAAAGCCTGTCTTAACTTACTTCAGTAGCATTATACAGTCATGGGAACAGGTGCTCCTGCTCATTCGGAAAATTAACTCAATTTCAGAAAGGAACAGGAAGTGCTCAACTGTACAGGACAGAGATGGATGTCCTCCCTTGTGGGTGGAGGGGAAGGGGGGGGGGGGTGCGGAGAGAAGAGAGGGGAGTGTAAAGAAAGCAAACCCCACCCCCCAAACCAACCCCGCGTGAATTCCAGTTTCAGGACCAAATTGGCATCTTCCATCCGTAATGTTGGGAGAGCAATATTGATCACATCCAGACACAAAGTGGAACACCTTTATCAATAATTTGGTTCCATGGGAGGACAGTGATGCAGGATATGGCTTGAACTGTAAGAAACATTTGCATCTTTGACACTGATTTGGAGTATAGGTGTGTACACGTTGGGCTGATCATTTCTACTGTTAATGATTTTTGTAGTCAATGATTCAATCCATAAGTATATATTTTCTATATTTTTTAGTAAGTTGCCTATGGTCGGTTAATAAGTAACTTTCTTTCAAATATACAAGATGGTGAGAGTTGGCAGAAGGAGCACAGGAACCTGCTTTATCAATCCACCTAGAGGCCAGAGTTTGCAACTACAGTATGAGGCTGACACAGCAAAATGGATTGAAAAATGCTGACATAAGAATTTCCAATAATAAATGCTAAGACACATGACCAAGCATTGAGACGACTGGTAGCATCCCTTGTGGATAGGACGTGCGCGGCCTAGGAAGGATCTCTACATTAGATATTACACAGACACACAGACAATTGCACAAAAAAGACATTAACTTTCCCAAATTCCATCAGCTTATTGTAAACCAAGCATCCTTATAAATTACAGGGCTTTCAAAACTGCTTTGCAACAAGTTTCACACAGCAGTCTCAACAGTTCCTGCTGATCAATCTTCCCTGGCTGCTGGTAAAGTTAGCTTTGCACGTCTCCTTACCTCTTCGTACTGATCCAATTGGCTGCTGTTTGCTGGTATAGAATATACTAAACAATTCTTGATAATGATTTCTGATAAATCCTCCCAGATCATGTCTCCCAGCATCTCTGCCAGGATTACATCCTGCTTCACATTACAATCCACAGAGTCCCAGAGAGGCACATCTAATACAAATATCAAAGGAAAGAGAATCAAAATTTTACATATTCAATTGTAAACGTTCTATCTGAATTATGCCATTGGACTAATTTCACAGAATGGCATCTGCTTAAGACTGCAACAAACAAGATTCTTGCTATGCATTCAGGGAGCAGAGGGGACAAAAGAAAAGAAAGCGTACGTACGAAGCAGATGTTGATGCAGGAACTCCAACACAGTGATCACCTTCTGGTAAACCTTTGCTGGTGAGACGTGATCAGACTGCCTTTCAACTGCACTGAACCGTAATACTGCATCATGTGTCTGAAGTTCAATCTCAACATCGAGGGAAGGATCAGCAACCAGTGGTTTCAAAATATATTTCATCAGGATCTGACCTGCACAATTGAGATGTACATGCATATTAAGCTGCAAAAGGTGACTACAGCAAAAACATGAATGACATTCTACAACAATGCAATTGTTCAGTGTATAATAATTTTTCCCAACCTTGCACTCAAAAGTAGACACAAATATGACAATTACAATAGGACCTCAACTATTGCGCATGGAGAAACATCTCTCCCCTACCCACTGTGGGTTTCTGAATTCCCTATATCTTTTATTTAAAAATTTTTTTAAACTGCATGAATTTCTCTATTTTAATTAGAAACCATGGTATAGAGTGAAACTTTGAAAGTAAAAAAAAATTAACAATCAGGAGTCACCTAGCATCACTGTCTGCTATTCTAAAACTGAAAAGGCAACAAGTTCAATCACAGCAACTTAACCTGAAATTTCTAGTTTATGCTGCTAATACAAAAAAGGTGTTTTTCAGACAGAACACAGAATATGAAACTGAATGCATTATTTACAAGGTTATGATTTACAAACTGTCCTGACAGTGAAGAAAAATAGATGTTTTATTCAGAAACTATGGAATTAAAAGCTTTGATCTGAGCATTTATTTGATCTGAGAAAATATTTCATGATTGGATAAGCTAATTTCTGAGGCACATTTCATTGCTCTTGTAGACCTACCCTTGGAAGATTGGTTCACAGACTTTCATTCTACACAGGTGGAAATGCATATGGCTTGTCATATGGAAATGTGACTAGACAGGTTTCACTTCTGGGGTTATAAAAAATTAATTTAATTGATTTTAATGTTTAGTTTTTCCCAACAGTCAAAAGACAAACATCAAAAACCTGTGTCCTACCAATCCATGCCACAGCACATCTATACATCAGCCATGTCTTCTGCCTCGGAGAACTTTATCCAACTTGGAAAGTAATGATTGTGCAACTACTTTTATGATCTAATGTGCCGATGTTTCACAATATTCATCACATCCTGGGCACAAAGGAAAAATTAAATTTGAAATATTTTACTAGTGTAACTTGCTTACTGAAGAATTTCAGTTTCCTGTTCAATTCACCAAGGATTGCAAAGCCTTGAAGTATCGACACAAGGAGAGGCTCAAGATCACTTTTCCTCTTCGACGTCATGTTGCATAAGCGCAGCTCAGTCTTCAAAGTCCACCCATACAAATCCTCAGCTGGAGGAAAACAGCAACAAGTGATCAGCTCCTCCCATGTGTTAACAGCTTCATTATCACTTCACATCAAAAACCATTTCTTCTGTGGAGATGAATAGAAAAATACTGGGCAATGGTGCAGAAGTTCCCTCTGTACTGGAACGTTCAAGCAAAATTATCTAGGGTCCTAGAAGCAAGTCATCATGATTCCTTGATCTAGGAGTGGACAATGCATGGCCAGGGAGCTCTTACAGGGAGGAAAGAAAATAAAGGACAAAGTGAAAGAATTAAGTTATTCAAATTTCGATAAAAGGCAACCCATGAACCAGAATAGCAAGATCAAATAGGAAAATTTGTAAAATACCCTCATAATATTTTAATTATAGGTATATGCATTTAAATTACATCTCCCATTGTGTTGCTCATCAGAGAATTATGCTGCTTTCTCTCTATTGATAAGCCTATTGTTAGAGAGAATGTATTACCAGAAGTTGAGATATCAATATGGCTTATAACATATACTAGTCGATCTCCCATGGCAATGTACACGGGGAGTAAAGGCCAAGTTTATTATTCGGGTGAAGCAGGGTTAGAGGGTTGCAGTTATTTGGACCAAGAAGCATGGACATAACTCAGTCCCTATTTTCAAGTCACACTCTGTCCTTACTTTTATATTATATAAATTCTTATTTCATTTATTATAGGGACTATGTAAACTGTGACCCTAATTACACTCCACCCAAGGGTGGTGCTGCAGCAGCTCCACTGGTGAGAGGTTGCAAATACATAGGCAATTTCCACTGTAAATATGGAAGCAGGAATTTTCAATGGAAAATGCCAGCAGGAAATGTGTGTACATCTTTTACACAATAAGAATATTTATTTTAAAAAGTCTAATAACCACATTTCTCTAAACGTATCTAGATATTCACAGCTCATACCTTAGTTATATTTCTCTTTTTAAAGAAAGACAATAAATCAGTTGATTCACCTTTTGTAGGAGCTGGTGAAGGAGGCAGGTTCCACACTGCCAGCTGCTTCCACTCCTCACCCAGATGATACAGCAGTTTCTCCTTCTGTATGATAAGCTCTGTGCTGAGAACTTGCAACATCTTCAGCTCGACACCCTTCCTTGATTTTAGTAGGGTCAGGTTGGACTGTGCCTTACAAATATTAGGAGAAACAAGGGAATGCTAAACTCGTTTGCAGCTGCAACTGAACTCAGTCAACTTTGTAAAAACTTCAAAACTACTCATGTTTTTTCTGGTCACTGTATATGTGGTACTTCAGGAATATATGCTAAAACATCTGCTTTTTAGACAAAAAAAGTTTGTCCGTTTGGTGGATCAGGTGGATATTATAAATCATGCGCCAGTATTGGAACAGCAAAGTGTTTTCCTGATGTCCTAAACAACACTGCCACCTCCTCCCCAATACCCAAAAACAATTAACACTTTACTCTGAGTGTAAGATCCCACAAATGGCAATATCATTCCCACATTTGCTGCACAAAGTAATTCACTTCATGCAATACATCTATATATTTAAGAAATGTGATAAGGTATGTATAAACACAAGCCCTCTTTTGATTGTGGTATATAAAACAGAATTTCCAGATTCAGTTAAGGAGTTTAAAACTATACAAAGATAATGACAGCAATGTCAATACCTAGAATACCAGAGCTTTCAATCAGACTTCAAAAGAGATGCTGAGTGGGAAATGAAAACTCAATTTGCATGGAGAGGTTACAGTATATTTCAAGCTTGGACAGCATAGCAAGACTCAGAAAATCTAAATTATAAACAACTCCAGCAAACCATGGCAGTAACAATGTAGTTCCAGCAATATTCCATTTCAGTAAGACTTTAACTCAACAGCACAAGGATCAACTTAAATTCTAATTTATTACATGGACAATCCAATTAAATCCCAAATAGTAACATTATGGCTCCAAAAGCAGTTATGTGGAATAGATGTACTTACCTTATTGAGGTGAGTAGCAGATTTGCTGTAGTTTTTTTCTAACAAAGCTTGGTGATGTGTTTCAAGGGCAGTGTCAAACTGAAAAAAGGTGCAAGAAAAAAAAAAAATAGTTCCACTTAACATTCCCAAACATCTGGAAGTCAATAAAGTAACAGACTTTTAAACTCATGAAGATTTTCCCGTTTCTAGTCTTTTCAGGTACAGGCAATTATTTTATGCCCTTAACCTCACTAACTCTGCAATTGTTCATCAGTTTTCACTTCTCTCGAGCTTTTCAAATAGAAACTGTGCATTTGACTCAATAGCTCTTCTTTTTTTATTTCATTCAATTCTATTAAAAGTTCACTCATTTTCCACTTCTGGTGAGATTCACATCCTAACATTAACGTATCTTTTCCTTTTAGAAATAGTGCCTGGTCAGCTTCGTGTTTGCAGCATGTCCTGCTTTCATACAAGAAAAATACAAGACTTTATTAATGGAGCAAAATATTTTGCGTAAAGCTTCCACATTGATAACATTCAATGCTGCTTAATGTACAAACGCATCGTGCAGAGCACAACGTTGAAACATGCGTCTTAAAGTTGCCAATTGAATGGGGAAGTCTGACTATATATAGGAAAATGATTCAAGAAAATCCTTTTGTTATTTACATTTTTTATTTTGGAGTGTATTTACATTTTAATCGCTGAGCTATGTAAATGCCCCTGATCAATAACGCCACACTATATCATGTGTGGTTCATCCATAATATTCGTGTCATCCTCTTCCCGTACAGCAAATGTCAATGATCCTGAATCTCCTCCCTCCCGCAATCATTACTGAAGAGAAGAAAGTTAACAGAAACAATGGCTGAAAGACTTTTTAGGCAAAAGTAATGAGGTTGAGCTAACTGGACAGCTGTCACTCCTCATCACACTACTGCACCCCCCCCCCCCCCCCCCCCCACCCCCCAACCGGCCCAAAATCATTTGAGAAAATTGACAGAAGAAGAGAATTAAATCTATCCTAAAACAGAATGCAAGGCGACCTCGATGCCTTATCCACTCACCTCATGTAACTGTGTCAACACACTCAGTAAAACCGTACTCTTCTCCAGCTGTTGTTTCAGCTCACTGAACTCAGTGACAGCAACACGGAGATCTCTCTGCACCTGTTAAAACACACCAGCATGTTATGAACTTAGTTCTATGGATTGTTAAGCTCAGTGCAAGATACCACCTTAACACAATGGTCAATCTAGTGGTAGGAACCTAGACATTTCATCCCTATAGATTTACAGGGAAAAATAAATTAATGCACTCATGATGCTTTGAGTCCAGGCATAATATGAGGTAAGCAGTTAGAAAGCCTGCTGGAACAGCAACCTAAAAGGTGACATTTTTCTGAGTGTTGGTTAGGTTAGAGCATGCACTTTTGTGCAGCAAATCTGAAGTAGCATGAGAAATTTTTAATCCTTAAACTGATCTTTTTCTTCTCTGTACAATGTGTTGTTTGCATCAGTATGAGGAAAGTCCAACTAAAACTTGAAAAAAAAGTAGCACAGAAATTTTGATAGCCAAACCTTCTGCAGACTTGCACTGCAGTTACACTGCTGCTTTAGGACAGATGTAAAGCAGTCTCCGCTGCACATCGAACACAAAAGCAGCAGCAATACTCAGGGTGTGAGACCTTCATCAAGTTGATCCACACTGACAGCAGCAAATTTAATTTTATACAGTAGTTGATTGGTTCATTGGGCTTCATAGATATTTTAAAACTATACATAATGCTGGTAATGATTCTGTAGTTGCCATGTACAGCTCCTCTAGTCCCATTTTTGTTTCTTCACTTGTCCCTTTTGGCTTGCACCAGCATCCCTTTTGCCATTTAAAGTCACTTCTGCCTTCCATCCTATCACAGATCTTCGATTTTGTTCTTTTCTCCACTCTCCACTATTCTTGTCTCTGTACTCGAAGATGATTGATGAAGGAAGGGCAGTGGATGTTATCTATATGGACTTCAGTAAAGCGTTTGACAAGGTCCCTCATGGCAGACTGGTACAAAAGGTGAAGTCACACGGGATCAGATGTGAGCTGGCAAGATGGATACAGAACTGACTTGGTCATAGAAGACAGAGGGTAGCAGTGGAAGGGTGCTTTTCTGAATAGAGGGATGTGACTAGTGGTGTTCCGCAGGGATCAGTGCTGGGACCTTTGCTGTTTGTAGTATATATAAATGATTTGAAGGAAAATGTAGCTGGTCTGATTAGTAAGTTTGTGGATGACACAAAGGTTGGTGGAGTTGCGGACAGTGATAAGGATTGTCAGAGGATGCAGCAGGATATAGATCGGTTGGAGACTTGGGCAGAGAAATGGCAGATGGAGTTTAATTCGGACAAATGTGAGGTAATGCATTTTGGAAGGTCTAATGCAGGTGGGAGGTATATAGTAAATGGCAGAACCCTTGGGAGTATTGACAGGCAGACAGATCTGGGCGTACAGGTCCACAGGTCACTGAAAGTGGCAACGCAGGTGGATAAGGTAGTCAAGAAGGCATACGGCATGCTTGCCTTCATCGGTCGGGGCATAGAGTATAAAAATTAGCAAGTCATGCTGCAGCTGTACAGAACTTTAGTTAGGCCACACTTAGAATATTGCGTGCAATTCTGGTCGCCACACTACCAGAAGGACGTGGAGGCTTTGGAGAGGGCACAGAAGAGGTTTACCAGGATGTTGCCTGATCTGGAGGGCATTAGCTATGAGGAGAGGTTGGATAAACTTGGATTGTTTTCACTGGAACGACGGAGGTGGAGGGGCGACATGATAGAGGTTTACAAAGTTATGAGTGGCATGGACAGAGTGGATAGTCAGAAGCTTTTTCCCAGGGTGGAAGAGTCAGTTACTAGGGGACATAGGTTTAACGTGAGAGGGGCAAAATTTAGAGGGGATGTGCGAGGCAAGTTCTTTACACAGAGGGTGGTGAGTGCCTGGAACTTGCTGCCGGGGGAGGTGGTGGAAGCAGGTACGATAGCGAATAGGATGGGAATAGAGGGATACGGTCCCCGGAAGTGCAGAAGGTTTTAGTTTAGGCAGGCATCAAGATCGGCACAGGCTTGGAGGGCCGAATGGCCTGTTCCTGTGCTGTGTTCTCCTTACATTTTCCAGTTCTGACTAAAGGTCACAGACCTGAAACATTAACTCTTTTTCTCTCCACAGATGCCGCCTGGCGTGCTGAATAATTCCAGTATTTACCGATTAGATTTCAGATTATTTTCAGCACCCACGTTTTGCCTTTTGAATTTATGCAATGTTGTTGTTCATTTTTGCAAGTTGAGCATTAATCCGGACATGGACTGGTTGGGCCAAATGGCCTGTTTGTGTGCTGCATATTCTATGGAATTTTCAGAACACTCCTGTTCACAATCCAACATTAAAAATTAGATATCGGGAGCAGAGCTCTGTGCTGATCTCAGCTTGAACTGCAGCAAGGCATAGCTGTCAGTATTACTCTGTGCTCACTAAATTCTGCGAGCACCAGTCAGACACCTAAATACATCTCGGTGCAACGCGGAGGCAATGAGGCCTTGCTACGATCGGGCATTTACTTGTCATTGTTTTTTTGCTTTAGTTACCTCATTTTCAATCTGTGATCTAAGAACATCTATCTCCATCGATATCCCGTCCACCTGATTTACCAAATCCTCTCCATTTTTTAAACTTGGGATGAATTCCTCATACTTCTTGTTTATCATGTCGCATACTTCACCCTGTAAGAAAATACCTTTAAGCCGCAAGTTTCACAAATCTCTTATTCCCCTTACCATAAGCTGTAACCATGTTGTAAAAATAAGCTTAACATCTTTGAATTTAATACAAAACCTATTTTCATATTTTAAACAGGACATATACAAGAAAACTAGTGTTCACCTATAGCACTATAGTCATGAGGGTTGCAGCGAAGTGTAATGGCAGGGTTATGAAATAATTATGTGGTGCCGCATTTGCAGCTGTTCCCCCCCAACCACCCAAAAGGATTTCAGTAAATATAAGCATGGACATGCAAAAGTTTTGTGCTGCGTCACTTAAACTGCGGAAAAACAACCTGCAGCACAATTAAAGATTTTGGTTTTCTGAACTTGGACTGTTACAGAAAAATCATTCACAGCTGCATGACACTAGAGTGATGTATTGGTGACTACAGGTCTGTCACTGCTGGCAATTTGAGCCAATGGATTAAGGATAGCTCACAAGTATACTGATTTAAGTGTACTTTACAGCTCATCAGCATCAATCTGCTAAACAAACCTGACAAAACTGAGAACATATGTGCAAAGTACACTTCCACTACAACAGATATTTTGAAGATTTACGCAACAAAGCTAGAACGCATTTCTGTTTCGCTTCAAGATTTGTCTGTCAAATCTGCACTCAGCATACATCAACTACAATTGGGAAGACCAAACCGTTAGGATCCTTCTACCAGCAACAGCTGACTTGTTGCCTGCAAAGCAGCACCAGAACGGCATAATTTCCATACCTTTGTTTCCAGGCTGTGTCTAGTTTATCCTGACAGTACACAGGAACTTTGTTGGTACCTAGACAACAACTTCCATTTATATAGCATCTTTAATATAGGAAAACATCCTAAAGCTCTTCACAGGAATATAATTAGATAAATATTGGCACCAAGTAGAAAGAGATATTAGCATTGGCAGACAAAGCTTGGTTAAAGAGGTAGGTTTTTAGGAAGCTCCCAAAGGATAAGACAGGTGAAGCAGAGAGATTGAAGTAGGTTAACTGCAGAGCTTAGGGGTAGATGTCTGAAGGCAAGAACACATGAAATAGGAGCAGAAGTGGACCATATGGCCCATTGAGCCTGCTCCACAATTCATCACGATCATGGCTGATCTTGGGCTTCAATTCCACTTTCCTGCCCCCTCCCCATATCCCCTGATTCCCTGCAAGACCAAAAATCTATCTATCCCAACCTTAAATGTATTCAGTGATGGAGCATCCACAACCCCCTGGGGTAGAGAATTCCAAAGATTCACAACCCTTTGAGTGGTGCAATTTCTCCTCATCTCAGTCCTGAATGATTGGTCCCTTATCCTGAGACTGTGTCCCCGTGTTCTAGATTCCCTGACCAGTGGGAACAATCTCTCGGCTTCTACCCTATCAAGCCCTTTCAGAATCTTGTACGTCTCAATTAGATCGCCACTCATTTTTCTAAACTCTAGAGAATATAGGCCCAATTTACTCAGCCTCTCGTCATAGGACAACCCCCTCATCCCAGAGACTAATTTAGTAAATCTTCGCTGCACTGCCTCCAATGCAAGTATATCCTTACTTAAATGCGGAGAACAAAACTACACAGCGTATTCCAGATGCAATCTCATCAAAGCCCTGCACAAGAAGACTTCTTTATGCCTGTACTCCAATCCCCTTGCAAAGCAGCCTATGGTGGGGCTAAGGGGGTGCACCTGAAGACAGAATTGGAGGAACACAGAGTGGTTGTAGGGCTAGAGAAGTCACAAAGATAGTGACAGGAGAACTCGAGAGGGGTTGGTCAGGAGCTTTATATACCTGGGTCTCGTGCTGTTGCCACTAGTCCAGTTTTCAACAGGACAGTCCAGATTTTCCAGAAATTTCTATAATTAAAACCTGGTACCAAATAACTAATTTATCACAAATACAACCTACTTAATTCAGCCACCTAACTGGAATGATATGATAATTCAAGTCATTTTTTGAGCCAGTTATTCACATTGCTCACCTTAATCATTGGATAATACAAATATTTTTAGAATACAGCTTTGAATTATCAGGAGATTACACATCCATTTCCTCTGTATTGCGATTTAAAAAGCATTAGTTAACATTTTAATACATTTTCACTAATTTCAAGTATTAACCCATCTCAGCCTCAGTCCAGGGATAAGACTAGTTAAATGACAGACATGTTAACATTGCCAGAACCAGGCATGTGGATAGTATTAAGAAATAATTATAAATACAATTAAGCTTAATAATTACTTACTGTGACAAATTTTATGCCTTTTTTTACAACTGGCTCATTTTTTAAATTTTACCTTTTAACAAACTTTTTGTAAATGTCAGAAAACCTGGCTGCTAGTTGCCCCTGAGGTGGTAGAAACAAATCCCAGGTTCAGCTGCAATAATGTTCTGCATCACTCACACTGCCAAGTTACAACTCCTGTTTATACAGTACATGGCTCCGACTGATCCCAGCATTAAACTGTTTCTACTTTGTCAAAAGCACAACTAAGTTTGTTGCTAAACTTTAAAAAATGATGCTTTCTGCCAGGCGAAGCACATTTCAGCAGCAATTTGCTGTTTTTAACAAAGTAGAATATTTAAGTACATTTCTCATAACAAATCACGAGGCTAAAATATCAAGAGTGAGGTCTGCTGCAAAACCTATTGAAGCAAAGGGAAAACAACCAGATATCAAAACAGACACCCAAAGTAAACAAAAATAAATGACTGAGAGCTGACACTGGAAGGGCATCAGGCGGAGGGGAGAGCAGGAATAGAGGGGACAGGCGGCCAGAGGGCAGGCGGTGAAGGCAAGGGCAGGTGGGCAGAGTGGGGGACTGGTAGTCGGGGGCAGGCAGTGAAGGCAAGGGCAGGTGGGCAGAGGGGGGACTGGCAGCCAGGGGGGCAAGCAGTGAAGGCAAGTGCAGGTGGGCAGAGGGGGGACTGGCAGCCAGGGGGGCAAGCAGTGAAGGCAAGTGCAGGTGGGCAGAGTGGGGGACTGGTAGTCGGGGGCAGGCAGTGAAGGCAAGGGCAGGTGGGCAGAGGGGGGACTGGCAGCCAGGGGGGCAAGCAGTGAAGGCAAGTGCAGGTGGGCAGACAGCCACAGACAGACCCGCTCTCGCCGCTCGGCTTCCTCACCTATCGCCGGCAATAGCGAATCCCTGCGGGGCCCGAATCAAACCCCTCCCAGCAGTAGCAGCATTTACCTTCACCTCCTCCACCCGGCGGGCCAGCTTGCTGATCTTGGTGCCGATATCCTCCTTCTCCAGCTTCCCCGACGATGCCAACACCTCAGCCACAAACGACGCCATGTTTCATCCTGCGCCGCCAATTCCATTCCCGGCGCATGCGCAGCAACCGCTCCGCCGCAAGGGACGACGGGCGTTGTAGTCCCTCCCGTCAGCCCCCGCGCACTCCCCATTCAAACCCTGGCGCGGGAAACCCGGAGCCACCCTCCATGCCAGTGCACACTGACACCAGCACTGCGCCGGCTGGCCACTGCCGGCATTGCAGGGGAATATTATTATTACTGATTACTCGACTACACTTCCTCACACCGTACCTCCTGTAAGGACTCCATTCCATTCTCCCAATTTCTCCATCTCCAACGCATCTACTCTAATGATGCAACCTTCCACAACAGCGCCTCAGATATGTCTTCCTTTTCCCTCAACTGAGGATTCCCTCCCACTGTGGTTGACAGGGCCCTCAACGGTGTCCGGCCCATTTCCCGCACTTCTGCCCTCACCCCTGTCCCTCCCTCCCAGAACCGCGACAGGGTTCCCCTTGTCCTCACTTTCCACCTTACCAGCTTCCACATCCAGAGGACCATCCTCCGCCATTTCCGCCACCTCCAGTGTGATGCCACCACCAAACACATCTTCCCCACCCCTCAGTCAACAAGTTGATGATCCATCTCGGCCTCCTCCTGAAGTACCCAGCATTACAGATGCCAGACTTCAGCCAATTTGATTCACTCCACATGATATTAAGAAACGATAGAAGGCACTGGATACTGCAAAGGCTATGGGTCCTGACAATATTCCGGCAATAGTACTGAAGACCAGAATTTGCTGCACCCCTAGCCAAGCTGCTCCAGTATAGCTACAGCACTGGCATCTATACGGCAATATGGAAAATTGCCCAGTTATGTCCTGTACACAAAAAGCAGGACATGTCCAACCCGGCCAATTACCGCCCCATCAGTCTTCAGTAAAGTGATGGAAGGTGTCATCAACAGTGCCATCAAACAGCACTTGCTTAGCAATAACCTGCTCACTGACTCTCAGTTTGGGTTCCGCCAGGGCCACTCAGCTCCTGACCTCATTACAGCCTTGGTTCAAACATGGACAAAAGAGCTGAACTCAAGAGGTGAGGTGAGAGTGACTGCCTTTAAAATCAAGTCAGAATTTGACTGAGTATGGCATCAAGGAGCCCGAGCAAAACTGAGGTCAATAGGAATCAGGGGGAAAACCCTCCGCTGGTTGGAGTCATACCAAGCGCAAAGGAAGATGGCTGTGGTTGTTGGAGGGCAATCATCTGAGCTCTAGTACATCACTGCAGGAGTTCCTCAGGGTAGTGTCCTAGGCCCAACCATCTTCAACTGCTTCATCAATGACCTTCCTTCAATCATAAGGTCAGAAGTGGGGATGTTCGCTGATGATTGCACAATGTTCAGCACCATTCGTGACTCCTCAAATACTGAAGCAGTCCGTGTAGAAATGCAGCAAGACCTGGACAATATCCAGGCTTGGGCTGATAAGTGGCAAATAACATTTGCGCCACACAAGTGCCAGGCAATGACCATCTCCAACAAGAGAGAATCTAACCATCTCCCCTTGATATTCAATGGCATTACCATCACTGAATCCCCCACTCTCAACATCCTAGGGGCTACCATTGACCAGAAATTGAAATGGAGTAGCCATATAAATACCGTGGCTACAAGAGCAGGTCAGAGGCTAGGAATCCTGCGGCGAGTAACTGATCTCCTAATTCCCCAAAGCCTGTCCACCATCTACAAGGCACAAGTCAGGAGTGTGATGGAATACTCTCCACTTGCCTGGATGGGTGCAGCTCCAACAACACTCAAGAAGCTCGACACCATTCAGAACAAAGCAGCCCGCTTGATTGGCACCCCATCCACAAACATTCACTCCCTCCACCACTGATGCACAGTGGCAGCAGTGTGTACCATGTACAAGATGCACTGCAGCAACGCAACAAGGCTCCTTGGACAGCACCTTCCAAACGCACAACCTCGAAGGACAAGAGCAGCAGATGCATGGGAACATCACCACCTGCAAGTTCCCATCCAAGTCACACACCATCCTGACTTGGAACTATATCGCCGTTCCTTCACTGTCGTTGAGTCAAAATCCTGGAACTCCCTTCCTAACAGCACTGTGGGTGTACCTACCTCACATGGACTGCAGCAGTTCAAGACGGCAGCTCACCACCACCTTCTCAAGGGCAATTAGGGATGGGCAATAAATGCTGGCATAGCCAGATGATGCCCACATCCCATGAATGAATAAAAAAAAATTCCGAAGAGATCATTCCCTCCGCGATACCCTGGTCCATTCCTACATTACCCCCACCAACACGTCCCCTTACCATGACACCTTCCCATGTAATCGTAAGAGGTGTAATACCTGCTCTTTTACCTCCTCTCTCCTCACCATCCAAGGCCCCAAACACTCCTTTCAGGTGAAGAAGCGATTCACTTGTACTTCTTTCAATGTAGTATACTGTATTCACTGCTCACAATGCTGTCTCCTCTACGTTGGATAGACCAAACGCAGACTGGGTGACCGCTTTGCGGAACACCTCCGCTCAGTCCGAAAGCATAACCCCGAGCTTCCGATTGCTTGCCATTTCAACACTCCCCCCTGTTCTCATGCCAATATTTCTGTCTTTGGCCTGCTCCAGTGTTCCAGTGAATATCAACACAAGCTCGAGGAGCAGCACCTGATCTTTCGATTAGGCACTCTGCAGCTTTGCTGACTCAACATTGAGTTCAATAACTTCAGAGCATGACTGGCCTTTTCAAAATATTTTATTTTTTAACCACGTGCCTGCTTTTCATGTAGTCAGAGCTGCTCATTATTCCACTATTAACAGTCCCTCTGGACTAATGCTTTATCTTTCACCACAAGCTTTAACACACGCTTTGCCTTTGTCCCAGGACAGTTTTGTTATTTAATCTCTCCTGCCCTATCAAACACCTTCCCCTTTGTTCTCTCCCCCACCCCCCTCCCCTTCACTTGTTTAAAACCTAATTCTTTTCTAACCTTTGCCAGTTCTAATGAAACGCCACAGACCAGAAACGTTAACTTTGCTTCTCTCTCCACAGATGCTGCCAGACCTGCTGAGTATTTACGGCACTTTTTGCTTTTGTTTCATTATTACTTAGTTTGATAAGTTTCTTTTGTCTTTCCTTGTGCAGCAGACAGTAGCATAGTGATAATGTTACTGGACTAGTAATCCAGAGGCCTGGACTAATGTTCCAGCTGGGGGGATTTAAATTCAATTAATTATAAAATCTGGAATAAAATACTAATCTCATTACTAATCATAAGCTACCAGAGTGTTGTAAAAACACATCTGGTTCACTAATGTCCTTCGGGGTCACGGGGGGAAATCTGCTGGCCGGTTTGGCCTACATGTGGATCCAGATCCACAGCAATGCCCTCTGAAATGGTCCAGCAAGCCACTCAGTTCAAGGACAATTAAGGATGGGCAATAAATGCTGGCCTTCCCAAGAACAAATAAAAAAAAGTCCCAGGCATGGCTTAGTTGGTAGTACTTCTGCCTCTAAATTAGACATCATGGTTCACATGCCACTCCAGAGACTTCAGCACAAGATCCAGGCTGACATTCTAATGCAGTACTGAGGGAATACTGCACTGTCATAGAGTCATACAGCACTGAAACAGGCCTTTCGGCCCACTGAGTCTGTGCTAACTATCAACCACCCATTTATACTAATCCTACATTAATCCCATATTCCCTACCACATCCCTACAATTCTCCTACCACCTACCTACACTAGGGGCAATTTACAATGGCCAATTTACCTATCAACCTGCAAGTCTTTGGCTGTGGGAGGAAACCGCAGCACCTGGCAGAAACCCACGCAGTCACAGGGAGAACTTGCAAACTCCACAAAGGCAGTACCCAGAACTGAACCCAGGTCACTGGAGCTGTGAGGCTACGGTGCTAACCACTGCGCCACTGTGCCACCTACCACTGCTCCACTGTGCCACCCGTCTTTCAGATGAAACGTTAAATGCCATGTCTGCCCTTTCAGGTTGAAGTAAAAGATACCACTATTTCGAAGAAGAACAGGGGAGTTCTCCCCAGTGTCCTGGCCAATATTTATCCCTCAATCAACATGAAAAGACAGATTATCTGGTCATTATCACATTGCTGTATGTGGGAGCTTACTATGTGCAAACTGCTGCTGTTTTTCCCTACATTCCAACAGTGACTATGCTTTAAAAGTACTTCATTGGCACTTTGGGGTATCCTGAGGTTGTTAAAGATGATGCAAGTCTTTTGATGATTTGGGTTTTATTAGTTGTTCCACTCTTTAAAAAAAAAGAACTTCTGTTTGTTTGTTGGAGTTGATGACATTGGGGCAACTGAGTTTATCCTAATGGGTTAACAGAATAGGCATACTGACACCAGGATCAGTCTAGGACAGTGCAGTCTTCTCCACATGGGGGAGACCAAATGCAGATTGGGTGATTGCTTTGCTGAATACCTCGGTTCAGTTCGCAAGCGTGATCCTGACCTCCCTGTCGCTTCTCAGTACAGGACCCATGGAAGTTGCAGGCTTTATGGTCAACAGCCTTTTCCAGTTCCATGCAATCTTATGTTTCTTAAAAATTAATAAATGAACAACCTTGCATGTTTCAATGGAAGTTGCAGTCTTTATAAATCTTGTTGGCCGTGACAGATCTGTCTTTGACTGATTCGACCAGCTAAGGTATAGCCCTGCATCTTGTTCACAGCACCTTCAGCCAGACATACATTTGGGGGCATTACAAGTCCCTTGAACTCTCTCAGATAAATGCAGTAATATAAACGCAAAGTACTGGAAATGCTCATTGATCTGAAACGTTACCTCTTTTTCTCTGTCCACAGATGCTGCCTGACCTGCTGAGTATTTCCAGCACTTTGTTTTTATTTCAGATAAATGCAGTGTTTTCCTAAATGATAATTACATTTTATTAATTTCCTATCCAGTTTTTATCCCTTAAAACAGCACTAAAACTATTTATCTGGTGATTATCACATTGCTGTTTGTGGGGCCTTGTGTGCAAATTGCTGCCATGTTTCCTACATTACAATATTTCATACGTATTTCATTGCCTATAAAGCACTTTGGGACATCCTGAGACCATGAAAGGCGCTATATAAATTCACATCTCTTGCTTTCTTTCTAAATTGTTCAGTAGCATTTTTAATCCCACAAGTAAATCAATGATACTATCCTGTTTGTATAATTCAGGTGCGGTACAAAATCTATTCAAAGCATTTTGAAATCATTGTGATTGGATGTTCCGAGTTACTGTAAACACAGAAGCTTTTAACACCTTGCGTGTCTTCACTGTTCTCCTCCCTTCAGGCTATTTTTCCACCATTTTTCAGGGATTAAAGCTGCAGATTAGAAACCCTTTATACCTTTTTTAAAAACTTTTTATAATTCTATTAGTGTGATCCTCATGGCACTACCAACCCAGAAAAATCCCTTGCTTAGTTTTTTTTTTGGTTGCACTGGATTAGTGAAGAATAAGCACATTTACTCAATGAGGATGTATGAAAGCTCCAACTATAGCTACCTGCTCTTGCTCTGTATGATTTGGATTTAGGATTATGGTCTCCATGGATTAGTTTAAATCAAGAATGAAAATGGCCTGTTTTAGTCACATTTCTCAGATTAGTGCCATAATGCTATTACATATTTTAATTTGCAGTGTACTTTTATCTGTGTTTCTTAAAATTGTAATCATTTTCTGTACTTTTTTGCACATGTTTCAAGAGATACATTGGAGTATTTCTCTTCTTAACAACTATTTCATAGCTTCAAGATGCGAGCCATCTGTATTTATTTATAAATACAGCACTGAAACAGGCCCTTCAGCCCACCGAGTCTGTGCCGACCAAGAACCACCCATTTATACTAACCCTACAGTAATCCCATATTCCCTACCTACACTTAGGGCAATTTATAATGGCCAATTTACCTATCACCTGCAAGTCTTTGGCTGTGGGAGGAAACTGGAGCACTCGGCGAAAACCCACGCGGTCACAGGGAGAACTTGCAAACTCCGCACAGGCAGTACCCAGAATCGAACCCGGGTCCCTGGAGCTATGAAGCTATGGTGCTAACCACTGTGCCACTGTGCCGCCCAACAGTATGACCCCACTCCATACTGCCTACATGACAATAGTCACCACATTTTAAATTAAGTAATTGTCTCTAGCAATTTGGGGCATTTTTGAGAGCCATGATAAGGTGCTATATAAGCATAAATCTTCCTTTTAAACTCAGAACAACTCTGCAATTCATATAAAAAAGGCAGAAATAGACCAAAGTTTCCCTGAACCTCCCTTTGTGGGAATGTTCCAGGGTACAAACGCTCTGACGATGTATCGTTGGCTTCTTAAAAACAGCATTAGAGTAATTTTGGCTTTGTGCATTACTGTAAAATGGTGATTGCAATTTGGCAGTCAGTGTTACATCTCTACCCATTATTATTTCCACAAAAAGGAACAAAACAAGGCTGATACAGAACAGGGTGGTTTTAGCTATCAGGAAAGACTGAACAGTCTGGGGATCTTTTCTCTGGACAAGAGAAGGCTGAGGAGTGACCTAATAGAAGTCTTTATGATGATGAAGGGTTTGATAGAGTAGAAATAGAGATGTTTTCACTTGTGGGAGAGTCCAATACTACAGCCATAAATGTAAGACAGTCATTAATAAATCTAATACGGAATTCAGGAATCCAGGGAGTTATTAGACTACAGAACTTATTACCACATGGTTGAGATGAATAGCATAGACGGATTTAAGGGGAGGCTAGATAGGAACATGAAGGAGAAAGGAATAGAAGGATCTACACTTACAAGTAGATAAAGAGGCGTGGGAGGAGGCTTGTATGGATCATAACCACTGGTGTGGACCAATTTGGATGAATGGCCTACTATATTTCTGTGCTGTAAATTCTATGTAAGGAAAAACCAGTTTGATAATGAAATGGCTTGATTGCTGAGTGCAAAATCTTGAACACTATCATACAATAGGAACCACCAGATGGCACCAATGGCTCTTAACAGCTGCACAGATGCGTTCAGGGGAAAAGTAGCTACTGGCTGTTTGCAGGAAACAGTCCCAAGACTGTGCCTCCAGTACAGCAACAACTCATGAAACTAAAATCCTGATACTGTCATTAAGAATCTTCTAAAAGTATCAAGTGTCCAAGTGGAAAAAACCCTGAATTAAGATTGATCCATCAAATTGGTAATATGTGTAAAAGAATCGAACCTAATTACTGGTTTACAAGCCACAAACAGTTGATTTTGCTGGTTTTAAAATTGAATTTAGCTTTGTATTTTACTTCTGCCTCACTAACCCAATGTAAGTGTCAACTATGATTTTACTGTCTATATTTCAGAAACTGCTGTAAATTATTGGAATTGTAATGCACTTCAAATCTAAAGAATTCAACTGCAAAAACAAAATTAAAATATATGTATATACTCATCACCACCAACTGAACATAAAGCAGGGAGTTCAGGTAGCTCAGTGCCTGTTCTGTGTTTTGTGTTGGTTTTCTCAATAACATTTTTGTGCAATAATTTCGACTTTAATGGAACGAATGAACCCCGGTACATTTCATAGAAAGTTCTGAAGGGTCTCCTGCAAAGGCTCTGATTGTGGGTGTCACTTCCTGTATTTAGATCTCTGCTAAATACTTAGAGGTGTGTGCTACCACTTTAAGCAGAGCCTCAGTGATGTAAGCTAGATCTGATTTTAATTGTCCTTTGCACTGACAGATCGGTGGATGCTCAGTGCTAATCCTGATTAACCAACCACTAAAAATAGCTGAGCGGTTTAATAATTCCATGCCTTGTTTGCAGTCTCATGTTATCCTATACAACTCAGTCAGTTGCAAGGATTTTTAAATGACCTTTTACTGATACAGTCCCCGCCACTTACATCAGGTTGTTTTCGTTGGAGAGAAGGAGGAGGAGAGGTGACTTAATAGAGACATATAAGATAATCAGAGGGTTAGATAGGGTGGATAGTGAGAGTCTTTTTCCTCGGATGGTGATGGCAAACACGAGGGGACAGAGCTTTAAGTTGAGGGGTGATAGATATAGGACAGATGTCAGAGGTAGTTTCTTTACTCAGAGAGTAGTAGGGGCGTGGAACGTTCTGCCTGCAACAGTAGTAGACTCGCCAACTTTAAGGGCATTTAAGTGGTCATTGGATAGACATATGGATGACAATGGAATAGTGTAGGTCAGATGGTTTCACAGGTCGGCGCAACATCGAGGGCTGAAGGGCCTGTACTGCGCTGTAATGTTCTAATCATCTGCACTTATTACTGGCAGCCACCTCCTTTGGGCAAATGGCACTAACCATTTGTCCTTACCATAGGCACCAAATCCCCGACCATCAACATCCTGAGGGTAGCCATTGACCAAAAACTCAACTGGACCAGTCACCAGTCGTTGATGATTGCACAGTGTTCAGTACCATTCGCAACCCCTCAGATACTGAAGCATCTGAAAGAGCAACATAGATCAATATGAACACAAGAGAAAAATACTGAAGATGCAGGAAATCTGAAATAAAGACCAAAAAGGCTGGAAATGCTCAGCAGGTCTGGCAGCATCTGTGGAGAGAGAAACAGAACAACATTTCAGGTCTGTGACAGTTCATAGATTAATATTTACCAATGCCCTCCACGTTTAATTTGGTTAAAAAATAATAGGTTTCTTATTTGCCAGCCTCAATAAAATACATTTTCTAATGAAAAATGTTTGAAAGGACATAAGAGAATTTTTAAAAAAAATTAAATTCTGGGGACTTGGTGGTGCAGCAGGTCAGAAAATGGCCTTTATGAAATTTAAGGTTCAAATCTAGGCAAAATTTTACTATCAGAGAGTGAAGGTGGCAAGTAACATTCATGCCACACAAGTGCCAGGCAATGAATATCTCCATATAGAGAGAATCTAACCATCTCCCCTAGACGTTCAACAACATTACCATCGCTGAATCCCCCACTATCAGCATCCTGGGGGTTACCATTGACTAGAAACTTATCTGAACCAGCCATATAAATACTCTGGCGACAAGAGCAGGTCAAAGGCTGGGAATTCTTCTGTGAGTAACACACCTACTAACTTCCCAAAGCCTGTCCGCCATCTACATGGCACAAATCAGGAGTGTGATGGAATATTCTCTACTTGCCTGGATGTTCAAGTGGAATGAGTCTGTCAACATGTTAGCTGTGAACATACATATTGTCCAAATTTGGTAATCTATAGAGGAGTGGGGATGGTCACCTGCATCCTTCCACTGGGTGAAAGCAGTCCTTAAAGACATCAGCTCACAGAGATGGACTTTATAATGTGTGGAAGGGAATGGCGAAGACTCTTGGAGAAAAGGGTTGAGATGTGGCAATCCTTCATTGTGGAAATGGTAGAGAAAGTCCTGTGATTGAGGGAGGGATGGTAATTAAGCTTCCTTTGCCTTGTGAAACCAATCTTCCCAATGCCCCATCATAATTTCAGTGGTACAAGTATGACAGAAGAAACTTTAAATAGAGAAATTTCTATTAATTCACTCATGTCTACCTCCACATCACATCATTGAATAAAATAATGGATTTGTTTCTCAGCAATACATATTTAATGCTAATGCAATCCTAGAATACAGTTCATGACACTTTATAAGCTGATTCTGAACAAATCATATAAACATAACAAACCAAAGATTCAACAGAAGAGGATTTTAGGCAAATATGTAGCCAAAGCAAAGGATACAGTTGTGTTGTAATGAGAAGCACCAATATTGTAAAGCAGAGCACAATAGCCCAGAAATTCCAGGGGCTTGCTCTGTTTGTGTTAGTGCAGCAGAGCAGAACCTCCATTAGCCTATGCCACAAACCCTGTCCCAAAATTGCAGGGACAGGGTCATTCACTTTGCCAAGATGGTTGGATCATACCTGTAAAGGTGGTTCATCAGTACCCATCCTGAACCATCAGCTGGAACATTGGAGTGACCCTGTACCCCTTCAATGACAGAGAGGAGGCCTGCCAGAGACAAAGGAAAAGGACCTCTAATTTTCTCTCCCAAAGAAGTAAGTGAATTTCTCAGGAAAGGCAGCTGATCCCGGATTGATTACCTTTCCCTAGAGGTTTGGGTCCTCTTAAAGGCCTCCGAGGGACTCATGCCACCTCTCAACTGATAAGAATTTTGCTGAGGCATTTTAAGGACATAAAAGGTGGAATTTGTGAGGTAACTACCCAGACAACCCTTGAAATGGGTTGGACAGAAGACCCATCCACACCTTCTCCTGGTCTAATAGAATATATAGAATCATCAGTGGGTGAAATCCAAGTCAGTCACAAATTCCTTTCCCTCCACTCCCATCACCTCACCCCCACCCTCTATCCAGGTAGAAATCAACATTCTGCTCTTCTGGAGCCCAGGAATTTTAAAGCCATTGTAGGTTATGTATTATATTACAACATCTTGAGTGTATATATAAACTGGGATAACTTTAAAATGAGCTAGGCTTTGTTACTTGGAATCAAGTTAATTCTCGTAAGCTACAGTATAAAGAAACTATAATAGCACACCCCAATATGGAGGAACAATAGAGGAACTTCATTCAGGGAACAGAGACTTAAATATTAGAAAGCACTGAATCAGGAAAGGCCAATTGTCCCAACAAGCCAAATGTTTGCACAGACCAGTTGCCAGCTACCTTATTGTGGTCCATACCCCACCATTGAATCCATGAGGGAGAATTCTTCAAAAAATGGTGCTCAGTAGTTAATCAAGGGTAAACTCAGAATATCTACCCACCCACCACCACACCCACCACCCAACCCCCTCCCCCACCCACGTATCGATCTTTCAACCCTGGATCTTTGCTTCCAATAGATTCCACTTTTCCAGTCTTTGCAATGATTGTGTTCCATGGAATATTTAATCATCTCTGTCTATATTTATCTCCAAAACCTTCAATTCCCTTCCCATCAGTTCTTTCTGAAGATCTTAGTCAAGCTACTTTTGCTTTGATCCTCGGTAAATTTTTTAATGTTTTTCATCTTTATCATCCCCCTGATTTCAGAATGGCATTCTTATTGATTGCAAGAAAATTCGATCCTTCATACATTCTCTGCATCTTCCATGTTACTCTCCTCCATAATATTGCAATTCCCAGTCAAATTAGGGCCCTGCTCTTTGGCACAGGAATAATTCAGGTTATCCCAGTACAAACTGAGTGAGGACAAATAATTTGTCTCTATTTCTTTTGCCTCCTGCATGTCCTTTGCACTGCCTGGAGGCATCTGGACCTCGAATGTCTTCTCAAACTTGGTATAGTCAACTCGGAATGCACCTTTTTCCAAGGAGATGCAGGACTCAAAGCGGTGGCCCCAGAGAATCTCATCTTCTTTATAGGAAGTCCTAGCTTGGCAGGTCATTCCTGTAAAGGAACACAAAATAAAGAGCTAACTCATCAATCATGGCTTTCGTTCTTTTGGTTCTTCATCTTACAGAGCAGTATAACCTGATTAGGTCATAAGAACATAATAGGAGCAGGAGTAGGCCATGCGCCCCCTGAAGCCTGCTCTGCCATTCAATAATATGGCTGATTTCCTACTTAACTCTACAATCCCACCCGCTCCCCATGTCCCTTAATTCCTTTAGTTTCCAATAACTTATCGATCTCAGTCTCAAATATACTCAACAACTGAGCATCCACATCTGTCTGGAGTAGAGAAATCCAAAGATTCACAGCCCTCTGAGTGAAGAAGAAATTTCTTCTCATCTCAGTCTTGAATGGCTGACCCCTTATCCTGAGACTTTGACCCCCCCCCCCCACACCTCCCCCCTCCCCCCGCCCCACCCCCTAGTTCTAGACCCTCCAGCCAGGGGAAACAGCCTCTCAGCATCTACTCTGTCAAGCCCGCTAGGAATTTTATACATTTCAATGAGCTCACCTCTCATTCTTCTAAACTCCAGAGAATATAGGCCCACACATGCCCTATATTGTATACCACAGAAGTTAAGAGGCAAGATGTAACAAACCTGTAGATTCTACTATGCCTTCCAGGATCACAATAATTTCAAACGGTTCCCTCCTCATTGACTCAGCACACATTTCCCAGAAGGGACTGCTCTCATCAATGATGTGGCTAATGGTCTGGGGTTCCACCAGGAAGAGACGGTCTCTCCCTGTATCGTAGCCAAGGTTAATTTCTGTTTGATCTAGAGGTATGAATTCTCCTTCTTTTGTTTGTCTGGATTTGATGAGCTTGGCTCTTAGTTTTGCATCAACCATGTGGCTTTCCCTTAGGTCTCCGATTCTAAACATCAAGCAAAGCCTCTGGTCCCTGTGCGATATCACTGCATTTTTACTAAATTTCAGAGTCTGGGCTCGCTTCTTGGGCCGTGAAATCTTCACAAACACGCAGCCCACCATCATGGCATCAATCATTGAACCAACGATGCATTGAGCTATGAGTAAAATGACACCTTCTGCACAATTAGAAGTCACCATGCGAGATCCATAACCAATTGTCCTTTGACTTTCAATAGATAACAGTAAGGCAGAAACGAAGCCATCCACATTGTCTAAGCAAGGTTTCCAATTAGCTTCACCTACATGGTTAAGGTCATCTCTAATGTATGCGTCCAGGAAGTACAAAGATCCAAATGTTGTCCAAGTCACAATGTAGCACATCATGAAGACAAAGAGAAACCACCGGTACTGCAAGTCCACTACTGTTGTGAAAATGTCAAACAGGAACTTGTGCTTCTCTTCAATGTGTCCAAGATTCACTTGGCATTTCCCATCTTTCATTACATAACGCTGTCGCTTCTGCTGATATGCAATATTGAAGAGTTGCCGGTTGTCATTCATCAGTTTGCACCGCTGTTTTGGGGATCCCGGAACAGATAAGATATTTCTTGCCGAAGCTCGTATATTCCGAGTATGATTTGGAAGATTGGGTAAGCTGCCAGCATGCCTTGGGTACCACCTCGTATTGATGTCTTGCAAAGTCGTGCCACTGGTCAATATCCGACGATGCCTGGGGCGCTCATCCACATCGATGGCTACACTTAACCTGTGCTTGGCAGTTGAATTGGGTGTAGGTAGCTGGCAATTTCTGGCTGGACTGGAACCTTGCTGCAGTGCTGAAGCATCGTTTGTTGTTTGCGTCTCACGGTTCTTCCAACCTACCACTGGCTTTAAGTTTGAAACAATGCTAGTTCTTCCAGAAGATGAGAAATTTCTATGTTGTGGAGATTTTGGAATCTCTTCTAATGAGGCTATCAACTTGGTTTCCGGCTGTAAGAGAGAAACTATTGAAATATTTTACATTTTTCTTATCAATTATCCTTCCCCACCCATCCCCATCTCCATTAAAAAAATTAAAGTAATTTTGAGTTTGAGTGATAATCAGTCGCCTGTCCATCATCTCTCCTGTTGACTTCAGTGGAAATGTGTAGATAGGGCAATTGATCCTATATTGCCAGTTTGATATTATTACCCTAATGTCATAAAACTAGGGACAATTGCAAAGGTCCTACTGACACCACTTAACTCAGATTAGACAAATGTTTCAACCTGAGGCTTTTAAAGTCTCAGTTATTGGCTGAACAAACTCATTCAAGCATCAGATGAAAACATTTTGGAGTCCACTAAAATGGTTTAATGTTTGCAACCTAAATTCCTCCATCTTCACTATGTTAAAATCAAGGATCATTGACTACTACTCTAGTTCTCCCTTTCCGAGCATCAAAAAACTGTAGAACTGTTTACCTTACATAGTCTCTGCTTTATCATATAACTGGGAGTCTTTTAAAACCCAAGCAAAGTATCACTTAATCACTGCTCCATACTGATCTTCTGTCCTCTTTTCCACCTTGTTTCTTTTTCCATTATGGGCCTTCTCACATTGGTAAAATGCTGGGAGCTTTCAGACCAATACCAATTTATTTTAAATTTCTCAAGCCAAATCTTAAGCAAACATAAGGTCAATGTGGAAACAGTAGTGGCTATCTATCCTTCTGATAAGTTTTAGGAAACCACGCACTGCTGTCTCTATTTAGCCATAAGTACAGTGTGTAAATCATAATGTTCTACACTGTGCAGTATGTACTCTTGAATCTAAGAATTAAGAAATTTCACATATTGGGCATTAATTTTAATCTGTCAAAGCTACCAGGGGTAAAATAATTCTTGGGCAGTGGAGCAAAATGGGTGATAGTGAATCGGAAGCCCACTTTAATCCACCCGATTTTCTTTTCCATCAACTTTGATTGAAAAGAGAATTGAAAGGGGTGGACAATGGTCTATCAATTTGCTATCATCCATCTTGAAGCTAATGCCCAAGATCAATTTCATCCCCACTTTGTGGAGGGAAGAGACAAGCAACTAGCAGAACTTTACAACGTCGCACAGGAAAAGATTTCTTTCTTCCCTTTGCTCTTCTGCTCTCCTGAAGATGCTGATTCTAGATAAGTACTACTCCATGAGTGTCCTCAAATACTCACTCAAATCAGTGTGCTTAGGCAGTGGAAATTGACATTCTATTTGCCCCTGACAAGCATCACAATCAAGCCTGATCCCCTCCTCACATACTCATACACATTCTTCCCGCAGTGAATGTTAGAAAGAGATCAGGAGCTGATTTTTTTTTTGCCTTCTCGAATGCAGGGTATTAAATGCCAGTTCCAAAGTGGCTCCTGCTCATAAAAACTAATTTAGGAGATTGGAGGTCAAGCCTTGAATTTTCTAATAGGCCTGGCTCAGCACCACGGCATACAGTGTCTTTACGGGAAGGCAAACACACTGCTTTTATTCACAAGTGCGTGCTTTTTGTTTTGGTCTGCTTACTCAACAATTTGTGTTAAAATTCAAAATGACTTTGTAATGAAAATGGTACACTACTTGTCCATCTGTTTCTCTCCCCAACAACAAATGCAACTCCCCTTTTAACTCAAGAAAACCAAGGATACTTGACCACCTTTACGGAAAACGTTCCGTATTGGCCCGTGTCCATTGGAAGCCTCGGGAGATATGCCAACATGTGCTTGCCCTGAGGAGTTTGGGCCGGAGGTATGGAGTTTCGGCACTTTTTGTGCTCCTTGTATTTTGTTGGTGTGGATCTGATGCGATGATAGGCATAGACCTCATTGGCCCTGTGCAGGTCCAAGCTACAGCTCATAGTGGTGGTTTTCATGATACTCCTTACTGCAGTGCACAAAGCAGAGGAAAACTTTCCAAAGATCTGTGCAAAAGAAGAAGCTTTCATTATTATTCTAAAGTCAACCACATAAAATGCATAATAGTTTGTCTGTTAAATTCTTTTTTAACTTAAAATCATCAGTTTTTCAATATGTTTTATTTCTCTATGTCTATTATAGTTTCAAGAGCATTAGGAAAGTTGGACCAATGGTATTCCCAGCACTGTCAAAGAGTCATTTGTGGCCATTTTGTCTTTCCTTACTGCCCTCTATAGATTCACGGTTGCTTTGTCTCTCTGGAATGCTACACATGCCTTTCCTGACTGTGAATAATCTGTGATTCATTGTTGTTCCCTTTTCTATGCCAAATAAAAGGCAAGGGAATTCTACCAAGAGGCTCTGTTATTTCAACATCCATTTAACAAGTGAGACAGCCCTCTTGAAATAGAGCCATTTAATAGAACTGTGCATCCTAGCACATTGTTTTTTTTTTCTGTGGGAAGAGTCTGATTTCCACTTGGTGACAGTCCCCAGATGTTTCATTGAGATATTGAGCCTACCGTGCAGTGAATATCAGACATGGACCCATGTGTTGCAGTATTCCTTAAGTATCCCATGAGGAAGGTTCTTTGAATTTGTATCTCCCTACAATTATTCATAGACCACACTGATCTAGACCATGTCTGGGATCTAGGCACTTTATTCTGTCATCCTGTAGATTCCACATAGCTCTACTGGACTCCCAGACGGATAAACCACAGGAGTAAATTGTGGATTATATGTAACAATTGGTCTCAAAGGTTACTAATGCAAAGCAAACAATTACATAGCAACTGCTTAGTGATGCCCTTTATTGCTACCTAATTATTGATCCTTGGCATAGGCTAGAATCTATCGTGTATGTTTATACTGAGATCTGGACTTGGAATTAAAACAGAATTTGGCATTCCAACCTATGCTTTATATAGGTTTCTATTGCTGTGCAGCTGTACTATCTACTTGTATTACCTTTAATATGTTAAAAGTACAGCATGCACTTCCTGTATCTGCCACAATTACTTCCTGCAAGTTGATGCACTGCGTGCTACCACTGACAAGTGAGTGCAATTACAGTGTAACGAGTTTACATAGGCAGTTTCCATTATAAATATGGACAGAGGAATTTATAACAGAAATATAAAAATAAGGACCGATGACATGTCTTTAAAATGTGGCCTGAAATACATTTACATTCCCTGATGCAATTATTCCTTTCCTTCCAAGCCCTCTTCACCTAAACACAACAACGACAGAAGTTCAAAAAGTAACAATGAAAATTAATTACAATTTTATCTATTTAATTTCCTTAGTCAAACACATGCCTTTCAGTGAGATAATTATTTACCAAATTATGCATTGTGGTCAATTATTTTAAAAGGTGTAGAGTTAATGTGTAGTTTAGTGCCTAACTCAAAGTGAAAGATGTCCTCGAAGCTGCAATGTTCCTTGAGTTAGTGAGGGAGGGGAAGTATGAACCCAGTGTGCTTGCAATGGCCATCTAATGACTCCCGGTAGAAAATATACATCTGTGGTGAGGGCTGGATGGGACTTGCATGTGATGCCCCCACACAGTTGCTTAATCTGCCAGCATTCACCGTGCATGCACATGTACAAAGAACAGCCACATGGCTAGGAAGTAGCCAGCAGTCATAAAAACTTAACACAGCAAGAGTCAGGGCCTTCAGGAGAGGAAGAAATTTAGAGACAAAATAAATTATTTTCTCTGCATGATGGTTGCTAAGCTAGACATTACTATTAATTAGACAAACATTAAACACATCTGTACGAAATTCCTCCATGATTTATTTTAACACAGGGGCAAACCTATTTAAAGTAAACAATTAATGTCACCATTAAAATTATGGACATAGCAATGTTTTTTGAACATGTTAAGTGCTTATTCACAAAAGTCATTCCTAAGTTGATATGACCATTGCCTGGTAGTAGGGTTCTCTCATTCAGTCTCAAATTAGCCACACAATTACTCATTTATTGTTCAGAATATGAAACATTAAATTATCCAATCAGAAGGCTATGTATGCGTGTTAAAGTGGTGCAGGGTATGTATAATTTTTGAACAAAAAGCTTTACAGATCACTGATCTTCCTTGTTTATCATCCAGGAATAATGGCTCTGTTTTTTCCTAATTGCTTTTCAAGGTGAGGAATTCTAATGACGACGAATGGAAAACTTTCCATTTCAGGTACCCAGTATCAGCACTAAGTGTTTCCAGGTCAGCTGGAGCATAGCCAGAGTAAAACTTCCTCTATTCTGTGCCAACAATGTGCCTCAAAACAACACCTTCTCTTGGAGCAGTGTGACAATTGTTTTCCAGTTTCAATACCTCACGGTCATGTACTCAAGGCAAGGAATTTAATTTACTCCCGTCTGATTGAAATTCACTTATAAAAGAACCAGGTTTCTAAGCACCAAGTGAGAGATTTCACTGCAAACATTACAGACTGCACAAGTGTTCCACACTATCATATTGTAACTTGCTTCTCATCAATCCCCACAAACATTCTATCTATACCACATTTTGCTTTACTGAGAAGTTTCAGGAGATACCTATTATGGTATGGTTGCCAGTCATGATACAATATGTAAATACTAGAATATAGGATTAGCTATACTTTATATGTGAGACAGGTATTTATACTCATCGAACTTACAAAGTGTGGTATAAAATGTTACTTTTCACAAATCATGTATACAAAGTATATCTTATTCTTTAAACAAAATACCTGTTGCAATTCAGTTCAACTTAAAACAAACTCTTGCGCATAAATCGCCTTTGGTGCTGCAAGACGAACCTGAACATACAAAGAAGGTTCTTGCAGTTTCCCTCCAGCCACTCACAGCAAAGAACCAAGCAGATGCAAGGCAAGAACAAAATCTCAATCCCAGTGTTTAGCCTGATACATCATCCATTGTCCAATAACAAATTTATTTTTTACCTATGTAGAATGTTTTTTTTTCCCAAATGGAGGTGTTGAGATCTGGAAGCTAGGATAATTGTTTCCAATCTCTCAGACAGAGGCTCCTTATTAATCTGCCTCAATGTCACACAGTATTACTTCAAGATGAGCTAATCAGAAAGGATGGGCCGAGGGAAGAAGACTACACAGACTTCACTGCTGGTGACTGACAGAGAGCCCTTACCCACAATTGTTCCTCAGAAGGTCTTCCTGGTAATCACTCTTGCCATCTTCAAGCTGTAACCTTAAATCAACCCATTGGTCAACGTTCAATTAAATTGCTCACAACACAAGGCATGTTAGTTTTTGTAAATCAAATTGCATATTACAAAGTTACAACACAGAAACAGGCCATTCAAAGCAATGTCGGAATTTATGCTCTATATGAGCCTCCGCCCACCCTTCTTCAACTAATCCCCAGCTGTATGGCACATATTCTACTTGACAATAAAAACAAGAAATGCTGGAACCACTCAGCAGGTCTGGCAGCATCTGTGGAAAGAGAAGAAGGGTCACTGACCTGAAACGTTAACTCTGCTTCTCTTTCCACAGACGCTGCCAGACCTGCTGAGTGGTTCCAGCATTTCTTGTTTTTATTTCAGATTTCCAGCATCCGCAGTATTTTGCTTTTATTCTACTTGACAAGCCTTTCTGTCCTGGTTGACAGATAGATATTATCTGTAATAGACACAGCCAAAGCAGAATGGGGCAAAGGGACTGGATGATACAATGGATTACACACTAGATATTCAATATTAGCATCTGGATTCAAAATCCAGCTTCTGCTGTTAGGATGAAATCTTCCATTGGCTAGAGGGCAATCTCAAATCAGATCTGACTGGGTGATGGTCCACAATCATTGCTTTATTATTGCACTCTGAGGTTCTGTTAGTTTTATTTCAGTGTAGTTAATTGCATGTGAAAGGTTTCTGGGACATGACAAGATTTTTTCTAAATGCAAATCTTTTTAAGTATTTATTATTGATTATATTTTTAATGAAATAATATACCTCATGTACACTGCATGTGAGGGCAAATGTTTTATTATCTCATCAACTTAATTTAGCAGTGTTTTCTCATCCTCAAATCTATATTTGAGGTAATGGATGATTAATATCCTATAAAACCTCAAGAGAAGGGCAATAGTGATATATAACAGTATTCTATAATACCTCCATATAAGGTCAATAAGGATAGATGACAATATCCTATATAAAAGCCCTACATCCTATGGCCTCTAAGTGAGATTGCCAAATTGTGCTAAATTAGGGGCAATTTTGTGCTCATGAGAAGATAGATTGAGACAGCTCAAATTCACTTTACACTGAAACCCAACATTCAGCAGACTTTCATATCAGCAGTCTGAGCTTGATTTGATGTCTCATACAAGAGGTTTAAAAAAAGAAAGACTTGCATTTATATAGTGCCTTTCATGACCACCAGTCGTCTCAAAGAGTTTTGCAGCCAATGAAGTACTTATTTTTGAAGTGAAGTCGCTGTTGTAATGCAGGTGAAGGGCTAATGTAACACCAACTGCCCCTCCAGCAGTCCTTTCCAAACTTCCAGGCCCTCAAAGTTCAAATGGGACAAAGCAGTCAGAACTGAAGAACTCAGGAGGTCCCACTGGCCATGCTTTGGACGTTTTTGCCTTAACGATGTTGCCCCCAGTTACTGCTGCAAGTCATTATACTGCCCTATGGGAAAGCCATGGATGCTTTGTATGACAGATGCTGGAAGAGAACGAGCTTCAATAAGGGACATACCAGCAATTAGAATGAGCTGGAGCAACACTGGGCCAACTAAATTCATTATGTCACTAAAGGCTAATCCCTGTTGTTGACTTCATTGGATCACAATAGACCATTAGCTACTAATGTTATAAAGATTCTTTGTCAGTATTTGGTATGCATATGGTATCTGTGATAAATTTGAATTGGTGGACGTGGCTGTGCAGATTTTATTGTACTGTCTCTACTAAATCAGATTGTTGAAATGTTTAGATCACAGTGACATTGAGGCACTCGCTAATCCTTCTCACTGCACTGGTTCACACTTGAATGCTTCTTTCCTCCCCTATCTACTGTTCACACTCACACTCACTTCTCCCCTACCCACCATTCACACTCACTCCTCCCTTACCCACCGTTGACACTCGCTCCTCCCCTACCCGCAATTCACACTCACTCCACCCCTACCCAACATTCACACTCACTCCTCCCCACCCACTGTTCACACTCACTCCTCCTACCCGCAGTTCACACTCACTCCTCCCCTACCCACTGTTCACGTTCAGTCCTCCCCTACCTGCAGATAACATTGCATTTTGGAAGGTCTAATGCAGGTGGGAAGTATACAGTAAATGGCAGAACCCTTAGGAGTATTGATAGGCAGAGAGATCTGGGCGTACAGGTCCACAGGTCACTGAAAGTGGCAACGTAGGTAGATAAGGTAGTCAAGAAGGCATACGGCATGCTTGCCTTCATCGGTCGGGGCATAGAGTATAGAAATTGGCAAGTCGTGCTGCAGCTGTACAGAACTTTAGCTAGGCCACATTTAGAATATTGCGTGCAATTCTGGTCGCCACACTACCAGAAGGATGTGGAGGCTTTGGAGAGGGTACAGAAGAGGTTTACCAGGATGTTGCCTGGTCTGGAGGGCATTAGCTATGAGGAGAGGTTGGATAAACTTGGATTGTTTTCACTGCAACGACGGAGGTGGAGGGGTGACATGATAGAGGTTTACAAAGTTATGAGCGGCATGGACAGAGTGGATAGTCAGAAGCTTTTTCCCAGGGTGGAAGAGTCAGTTACTAGGGGACATGGGTTTAAGGTGAGAGGGGCAAAGTTTAGAGGGGATGTGCGAGGCAAGTTCTTTACTCAGAGGGTGGTGAGTGCCTGGAATTTGCTGCCGGGGGAGGTGGTGGAAGCAGGTACGATAATGATGTTTAAGAGGCATCTTGACAAATACATGAATAGGATGGGAATAGAGGGATACGGTCCCCGGAAGTGCAGAAGGTTTTCGTTTAGGCAGGCATCAAGATCGGCGTAGGTTTGGAGGGCCGAATGGCCTGTTCCTGTGCTGTACTGTTCTTTGTTCTTTGTTCTTTTCTTCATTCCTCTAGTTCAAGCTGGCATTCTCAGTCTCCCACACCCCCATCCCCATTGTTACCTGGCATTATTCTCTCCAATCCCCCGCTATATGGAAACACTATGCTCACCCTGCCCCAGTTCAGGCTGCATTCTTCACCCTGTCCCTGCCCAGTACATGAAGGCTTCTTTCTCCAGTTCTCCCCATCCAGTTCACTCTAATATGTTTCTCCCTGCTTATATTATTTTCAAACATTTTCAGTCTTGTTATCTTGTTTTCAACCGCCCTCAAGGTCTGTGGCTTGGTGTTTGTCAATAGTTCATTATTTTCAACTCATAGCTGTGACCTCCATGTTTCCTTTGGAAGCATGTGCAATTTTTACAGTGGGATTTAATACTTTCCATGTGTTCAGATTTACTGAAACTTAATTTGAGTTAATGTGATTCATAATAACCATGTTTCTGTAATGATATACAACGGTAGTTTTGTACCAACATTGACACTACCTTATTGTATTTCTGCAATATTTTGTGAATATGAGTGATCAGTAATTCACTACACATTTCATGGTTACAAAGCAGCTGCAGTAATCCACCTCAAAATGTTATCAAGTGAATTTTTTTTTAATTCATTCATGGGAAGTGGGTGTCACTGGCTATGCCAGCATTTATTGCCCATCCCTAATTGCCTTTGAGAAGGTGGTGGTGAGCTGCCTTCTTGAACCACTGCAGTCCATGTGAGGTAGGTACACCCACAGTGCTGTTAGGAAGGGAGTTCCAGGATTTTGACCCAGCGACAGTGAAGGAACGGCAATATAGTTCCAAGTCAGGATGGTTTGTGACTTGGAAGTTAGTCAGGACTTTGTTTTAAAAGGCACGGTTCCACGCAAATATATACATATACATAATCACGAACATACACATACTGTCTCAGCGGCACAGTGGCGCAGTGGTTAGCACTGCAGCCTCACAGCTCCAGGAACCCAGGTTCGATTCTGGGTACTTCCTGTGTGGAGTTTGCAAGTTCTCCCTGTGTCTGCGTGGGTTTTCTCCGGGTGCTCCGGTTTCCTCCCACAAGCCAAAAGACTTGCAGGTTGGTAGGTAAATTGGCCATTAAAAATTGTCACTAGTATAGGTAGTTGGTCGGGAAATATAGGGACAGGTGGGGCTGTTTGGTAGGAATATGGGATTAGTGTAGGATTAGTATAAATGGGTGGTTGATGGTCGGCACAGACTCGGTGGGCCGAAGGGCCTGTTTCAGTGCTGTATCTCTAATCTATCACATATCCTGCGCAATATCATAGATGCTTACACACACAGAGTCACACATTTTGAAGAGGCTTTCGATGGAAAGGCAAATTTGGAGAACTTAATGAGAGAATTCTGCAATGCTGTGATGACTGAAGGTATCATTGATAGTGGAGCAGGGGTGAGCAGGGGTGGGCAGGGTGAAGACATGCAGTCGGCCAGATTCAGAAGAGAAGATTAAAAAGTCATAAATAAAAGCAAGAAATGCTGGAAACACTCAGCAGGTCTGACAGCATCTGTGGAGAGAGAAGCAGAGTTAACGTTTCAGGTCAGTGACCCTTCTTCAGAACCCTTCTGTTCTGAAGAAGGGTCACTGACCTGAAACGTTAACTCTGCTTCTCTCTCCACAGATGCTGCCAGACCTGCTGAGTGTTGCCAGCATTTCTGGTTTTTATTTCAGATTTCCAGCATCCGCAGTATTTTGCTTTTAAATTAAAAAGTCATAGTTGTGTTGGGAAGTTTGTGGAACAATACTTGATCTCGCATAATTGTGGTATTTTCAGAGCTCAAGAATTGATAATAATATATAGTCTTTTTTAAAATTATATGCATGCATTTGTTGCAATTTTGACAACTGTTGCTTTAAGCACCACACTTAAACATATGAATATGCAGTTACTTTAGAAGGAATTTTAACTCTCAGATCATCAGCCGGTGGAATCAAAGGGTAGATTATCCAAGAGATGTGACGATAGGCCAGGGTTATTTTAATGGTTTGGCCTTATTTAAATGCAACTGACAAACTGTCCAGCACAAAGAAGTGGCCAGAGGCAGCTTGGCAGGTTCCCAATCTTGCAATCACTGGTGGGCACCTGGCTGGCAATTGGGTAAGACATCATGGGTGGGGAGCGGGGAGCTTGGGCTGGCAGCTACACAAGCTGTTTTTGTGTGAGTTGGAGGAACATTCCTGTGCCTCATGACCCCACAAATTTAACCTTTGAACTTGCCCTTTGGTGCCTCTGTTGGATGAGCGGAACTAGTGGCGGAACCAAAGAAGGGGGGGGCGTTGGTGTCAGGAGAGGTTATGACTTGACAAACGCCACTCCTTAATCATTTGGAAGTCAACCATCGTGGCTTTATATGCTGCCTCCATCTTCTGCCTCCATTTTTAGCCAGCAGGTCTGCATGGTTCCCGGCTCGGCCTTTTGATTCTCCGATTCCCAGTGGTTCCCCAAGTCGGTCAAACTCAAGTTGGACGACCGCCGCACCCCCACAAACCCAACATGTTAGCCAAACCTAGCTTGGTGACCAGGTGAAGCATCCATGACATTGTTCCTCTCAGTAGACAGTTGAAATCCTCTGAATAGGACCCTGTTTTGCACACATTCAGGAGACTTGACATCTCTATGGCTTCAATACAGCTACAGGATGGAAACAAAGCAGTAGGACTACTGCTTGGACATTAACTCACATTATGCCCAGTTTCCACCAGACAGAGGGAGTTAAAATCCACCCTCACCCACCCCACCGCACCACCCCCCGCCTCGGCCTTATATGTTTAACAGAATGACTTTTTTCAAAAATGTCAGGCAAGCATTAATTTTCCAGTACCCAACTCATCCCATAAATATTGGAATACCACAGCAAATAAAACAGCAATGATTTTATTTAGTTTGAATGAAAATATAAAGCACAGCAATCAACGGTTTATCAAATCACCAAAAACTTGTTACAGAATGTTACAAAGTGATTTCTTTGACAAATTGTATTTCGAAGAATAATCCATTGGCTCTTGTAGCTCTGGTTTTCTTGCTGTTACTTTAGTGACATCAACTGTTTTTTTTCTCCCCAATTTGCTCTGCTCCTCTGCTAAAGGCAGTGACTCATCCTGAGGGCCTGTTCCATTGGCATTGGCAGGCCTCCAGTACTTTGTCAAAATAACTGTTTTACATAGGTGAATCTACTTAATGGAGTGTGTTTTTAGAGACTTCACTCCAGGGGCACTGAGAACTGGATTTGCTGGTCTCAGTGACTAATACTCTGATTCGTGCCCCTGGTGTGTGAGTCTCCATGCCAGGAGCATTGTCTCCAAATATCTACTCCACAGAATGTTTGCCGGCTATGTGATTACAGAGCATCATATTTAACTCAATCCTGTTATCTCCACAAGCCCACCTTGAAGAGTGAGGACTTGACTAAACCTTCCTGCCCTAGCCCAAGGGAGGGTATCATTGTAGATTTTCCCTGCCCAGCCCCTTCTACCCTCATACCCATTATCCCAGTTGAGACCACTGTTTACCTTAGCGCCAAGAAGGGAATGCCCTGAGGTTTGGTGAAGGTGCAGGCTGAATTACTTCAACCACTTTTATTCTTTTGGGATCCCAGACACAATCCTCCTCCAGACCACTTCGTACCATCCCACAGTTTGGAGGACACCAGGCAGTGTCAAACCCACGAGAATGCCATGTCTTCTGGAGTGGGTGCCCTTGGTAATCTATCCTTATGACCTTTCCCACATTAACTCTTAATTTAAGCACAACCCTCTCGCTTTCAGGCAATTCCACTGGATATCTGCTGGCTTTCTGAATGTCCCTACTGACATAGACTCCAGGGCCCAGCATACCACACTCAGATTGTTTGAAACCAATTCTTGGATTACAAATGGATCTTGCATTTTGGGCACTGGTTCCATGGTACATCACATAGATCCTGCAGTCCTCTGGTGTTGCACAGCTTTGAAGACATGCTGGAATAAAACCAGGTGCATCCTCTTCAGCCCAAATACCTCTGTATGCGTATGCCATGGTAATCAGGTGAACTTGTCAACTTGACCTTTGACAAAAGCAAGGAAAAATAAATGCAGAAGAAGACATATGAATTCTATACTGAGTCCTTCAGCAATATCAGATCAAATTTCTCTCATGCTGTTAGTCCTCACTGGTGAACTCCTCTTATGGCTCATTGTGTCCATGCACTGCCTGGCACTTACACTTAAAAATGCATCTACATAGAGCAGGAAAGAGCATGGTCTCAGTGAACAATACTCTGATTCGTGCCCCTGGCTTGAAAGTCTCCATGCCAGGAGCAGAGTCTCCGGTACTACCTTCACACTTTCCCCTCCTTCCCAGAACTGCGACAGGATTCCCCTTGTCCTCACTTTCCACCCAACCAGCCTCCATATCCAAAGTATCATCCTCCGCCATTTCCGCCACCTCCAGCGTGATACCACTACCAAACACATTTTCCCCTGCCCTCCCCTGTCAGCATTCCGAAGGGATTGTTCTCTCTGCGACACCCTGGTCCCTCTTCCATTACCCCCACCACCTCGTCCCCTTCCCATGTCACCTTCCCCTGCAATCACAGGAGGTATAATACCTGCCCATTTACCTCCTATCTCCTCACTATCCGAGCCCCCAAGCACTCATTTCAGGTGAAGCAGTGATTTAATTGTACTTCTTTCAATTTAGTACACTGTATTCGCTGCTCACAATGTGGTCTCCTCTACAATGGGGGACCAAACGCAGACTGGGTGACTGATTTGCGGAAGTGCTCCGCTCAGTCCGAAAGCATGACCCTAAGCATCCAGTTGCTGGCCATTTCAACACTCCCCCCAGCTCTCATGCCCACATCTCTCTCCTGGGATCACTACAGTGTTCCAGTGAACATCAACGCAAACTTGAGGAATAGCATCTCATTTACCGATTAGGCACGCTACAGCCTGCTGGACTGAACATTGAGTTCAATAATTTCAGAGCATGACGGACCCCACGTTTTATTTTTATTTTTAGTTCTTTTTTCTTTTTTATGTGTTTATTTTGTTTTAGTTTGTTTAGTTTGTTTCTAATGTGCCTACCAACTGTTTTTTCATATTTGTGCTTCGGGCCGGGCTGTTCAGTTTTCTGTCAATTAACACCCTCTCTGTACTAACGCTTTGTCTTTCACCACACCATTAACATACCATTTACCTTTTCTCCATGACCTTCTGGTCAGTTATTCTCTGTGACCTTGTCCTATCAACACCTTCTCTTTTGTTGTCTCTTGCCCCACCCCACATTACTTGTTTAAAAGCTATTATATTTCTGGGTCTGCCAATTTTGATGAAGGGTCATTGACCCAAAACGTTAACTCTGCTTCTCTCTCCACAGATGCTGCCAGACCTGCTGAGTATTTCCAGCATTTCTTGTTTTTATTTTATGAAAGAACATGGGTTTGATCCCAAAACTGTGCGGAGTTAACTAGCTGACCTCCACTTTTGGGGTGCTCATTGCACTGGATAAGGCAAAAAACTGCTGAGCTTTCTGCTTTTGATCACTGTTTGTTTACACCTGTTTGCACCCCATGGATGTCCGGTAAGGTCAGGTTTTAGTTTGACTGTTATAAAAACAGAAAGTGGTGGAAATACTCAGAGGGTCTGGCAGCATCTGTGGAGAGAGAAGCAGAACTGGCAAAGTTTAGAAAAGAATTAGGTTTTAAGCAAGTGATGGGGAGGGAGTGGGGAAGAGAACAAAGGGGAAGGTGTTTGATAGGGCAGAGGGCAGGAGAGATTAAATAACAAAGTTGTCCTGGGACAAAGGCAAAGAGTGCGTTAATGCTTGTGGTGAAAGACAAAGCATTAGTCCAGAGAGAGTGAACATTGAGAATAATGAGCATCTCTGACTACAAGAAACGCAGGCACACGGTTAAAAATAAAATAAAATATAAAAAAGGCCAGTCATGCTCTGAAGTTCTGAAATAAAAACAAAAAATGCTGGAAATACTACTTATTTTAGTTTGACTGTGATGCCCCAGCAGCAGAATATCCTGCCCGATGTCTACTGTCAACGCTCACACATAAAGAATCGTCACTCGGGCGAGGACATTGAAGCATGCCAGCACCACAGAAGTGGGCACAATCGAGGGGAAATAAATGAAATGGTGATCTTGAAAAGCATTGAGGTGCTGTACAAGGCATCGTGATACTTCCCTCACCATCACCGGCACAACACAGCAGGTCATCTGAGTAAGTGTTTTATATTGTGCTTTAACCCCATCTTACCATTACCCCTCTCTCCTGCTTTCAGTGCCTTCCCTGGTAACTGATCTCACAACTCCTACCATCCTCGGTCTGAAAAAATGGCACCAATTCATATCATCCTCTGCACTTTCTTATTTTAGGCTTGTGGTACATTGTTGAAAAGAAAATTGGATGAATTATGGGTATATTATAGCCAGCAATCGCAGTCTCCTTTCTCTGCAGGGAATAAGTTTGTTTCTGTAACATTGGAGGTGAAATCCTCCTGCAGCAATGAATAGGCGATTTGCTTCTTCTTCTACACAATGAAATCATGGATTTGAAACTTGATTTTCCAATTGTTCAGTTACTATTTGCAGGTGAAAAACTGGTGTCTTCTTATTTTTCATTAAAATTCATCCTTGTCCCTCATTACAATTCACTAATAATGCCCCAAATTTTACACAGCACTCGAAATGTAGTTGCACCAACAAGTTAGACAGAGCTCTGGTATTTAAGGAAGTTGCAGAGAATTCTGAGAAATAGTTTTCCATGGAACAGGTAAGGAAAAGGTTGACATTTTCTACATGGCTGATAAATTTTGTTATGTAAAACTTCAATCCCTAATCTACTGACATCAATGAGAAAACATGAGAAAGAAAGTATTGCTCAGATCAACTGGACATTCCTTTGAACTGACTGAGAAGATGTTTGCATTGATGTCTGCACAAATCTTGAAAGCAAGCCTCAAAGGATGAATTTAGTACTGATCGCTTCACAAGGTGGGGCAAAAGAATGAATTAGAAAGTGAAAAACAAATGGTAAGAAGTGAACGGATTCTTACACTGACATTACCTACAAGTCGTGAGTCACTGTGATTTACAGTTCGGCCAAGATTGAAGGCTAGCCAACTTCTCAGTATCTGTAATTAGTAATAATTACACCAAGTTTGTGAGACACTTGACTCATTGTAAAACCTACTTTATACTTGTCTCTATTCTATTGGTCAAATTAGGAAACACAAGAAATATATATCAAGTAAAGTTTAATAGCATGACATGACATAACTTCAAAATATACAAGTCAAAATATAACTTCAACATCTTTTCCAAAAGAAATCTGAGTTCAGTACTGCGGGCAGTGCTCCTAAACTGTGCACATCCTTGGCTGTGCAGTAATCTGGAACGTACCACACAGTGGAGCAAACAGGCCACGTACAACCAGCGTTCTGTTTAAGATGCATGCGTGCGCAGCAACCCAACAGTCAAGACATACCGCGCAGTACAACGAACAGGCCACGCACAATGGAGGAAAATTAGGGGGAACACTGGCTGCAAGTCTGTAATAGCAAATATGTTTCAGGAAAAGACCATTAGCCCTGATAGATAAATGCTTTCTCAGGGATTAAACCCTCCTACCAACCTTTTAACCCCATCTTACCATTACCTCTCTCTCCTGCTTTCAGTGCCTTGCCTGGTAACTGATCTCACAACTCCTACCATCCTCGGTCTGAAAAAATGGCACCAAGTTCATTTCATCCTCTGAACTTTCTTATTTTAAACTTGTGATCCTTCAACATACTTAACAATTTACCGACATAAACTTTGTCAAGCGATTTCATGAATTGAAGGCTTCAATTCTCTTAGCACGAAGTCTCCTTCCCCAAGAAAACAAGACTGAGAATCTTAAAATTTCTGAACTGTTAAAACCCCAAGGGACAGAATTATTTTTGTTGTTCTCCTCTGTATTCTGTCATCATTACTAAGTTAACAAAACACCAAACACTACTCTAGATTGGGTTTGTCTCATATCATAATTTTGTCATAGAATCAAAGAATTTACAGTGCAGAATGAGCCTCTTTGGCCCTTTCCTGCTTGTGCTGGCCCTTTAAAAAAGCTATCCAATTAGACCCACTCCCCTGCTCTTTCCCGATAGTCATGCATTCTTTTCCGTTTCATGTTTATGCCCAAATTCCCTTTTAAAAGTTACCGTTGAATCTGCTTTCACCATCCCTTCAGGCAGTGCTTTCCAGATCTTAACAACTCACTTCGTAAAGAAATGTTCTCTCCATATTCCTTCTAGTTCTTAGTGTGAACTGAACTGTAGACAGTTTTTTGGCACTCACCTCTTCACTAGGACAGGAACTCTGCAGTCGGGCGAGCACACATCTGGACTTTATAAACAACTTCTCAAAGTTTCAGTTTCATTTCCTCCAAACAACGATATCCTTGCGTGTCAGTGGTTGAGAGAAGATTTAATCAAGGTATCTCAAATCAAGCCAACACCCTGAATCTATTTTACAGTTTATTGTCAGTTACGGACTCCTCCACCACCACCACCCCCTCAATTGCCCGCACCTCCCAAAAATACATCAAAATCTTTTTCCTTCAGATTTGCAGCATTCATGTTTTCCCATTGATTGCTAATAATTTTCATTGCATTTGATCAATTTAGTTGCAATCCTTAAACAATCAGAGATTGGGATTAAACAACAAATTATGTCAATTATTACCCCTGGTCTTTTAGCCAGAGGTTATCCATAGTAGACTGGAGTAAACATAATGAGGAGCTGTGACATGATTTGTAACCCAAGAGCAGAGCTGTGGAATAGTGTGGGTCAAGGGGAAAATAAAGGAACTTGTATTTATATAGCGACGTCAAGACCTTTACAGCCAATGATGTAGTCACTGTTCTAATGTAGGGAATGCAGTAGACAATTAGTGTACAGCAAATAGTTGTGGCAATAAGTGACAAGATTGTGGGGGTGGAATTGTCACTGGACTAGTAATCCAGAAGCCCAGGCTCTGGGAACATGGGTTTGAATCCCACCACGGCAGATGGTGCAATAAATCTGGAATTTAAAAGCTAGTCTAATGGTGACATGAAACCGTTGTCAATTGTTATAAAAGCTCATCTGGTTCACTAATGTCCTTTTGGGAAGGAAATCTGCTGTCCTTATCTGGTCTGGCCTACATGTGACTCCAGATCCACGGCAATGTGGTTGACTCTTAAATGCCCTCTGAAATGGCCTAGCAAGCCACTCAGTTCAAGGCAATTAGGGATGGGCAATAAATGCTAGCCTAGCCAGGGACGCCCACCATCCCATGAATGAAAGATAAAAAATTGGTCTTGTGCATTAGTGCAAGAACGGGCCATAGCACAGCTGCAGTTGTTTTTACACTCTTTCCATTTTCTTTCTCATTGAAGTAAATAGAAAATTAAATTGGGCGGAGAGCAATATCGGCCGCCGATTTGTAATCGCTCTTTTTGTGCTGTCTTTCCAGATCAATTTCACCTCCCTTCTATTTTTGGTGTTGGTTGAGGGATAAATGTTGGTCGGACCAGCAGGAAGTCCCCACCACACACAACCGCACCCCCCTCCCCCCACCCCCCCCCCCCCACCCCGGCTCATCTTCAAATAGTGTCATGGGATGTTTTACATTCATCTGAGAGGTGATATTTATGTACCCAAATCACTAAAAGCTAATTCACAGGTACAAAAAGGAATCAAAGGGGCTCGTGGAATATTGGCCTTTATCTGAAGGGGATTGGAATCCAATCATTGGCATTGAGGCATTGATGCATCAGCTGTAATTGCTATTGATTGTGGCTCAGTGGTAGCACTCTTACCCCAGAGTCAGAAGTTTGAGGATTCAAGTCCCCCTCCAGAGATTTGAGCTGAAAATCTGGGCCAGGATGTAACCCTGGGTGGGCAGGAGCCGGCCACTGACTGAAAAATCTGTGGCAAACCCGCTTTCGCCTCGCCTGGGGATCCAACCCCTACTTTGCAGGTCGCCGGGCTTTAATTGGTGTGAGGCGGGACTTCCACCCGCTTGAGGTAGGAGGTCCCACCTAATAGAGCTGCCGGCCAATCGGCGTGCTGGCAGCTAACTACCCAGCAGCGCCACGGGGAGTGGAGTACAGCCCAGCTTGAAGAAGATGATGTCGGGGAGCCCGGAACAAAGGAAAGATTTCGCTGCATCGTGGGAGTGATTGGACGGACCCTGGTGAGGCAAGGGTGGTCGATTGGAGGGATATGGGTGTGTGTTGGGTGTTGTTGGGGCAGCAGGAGCGGCCCTGCATGGGGCACAGGGTGCCCGATCATGAGGGCCTCCCCCGGGCCATCAGAGAGCTGCCGGCTTTTGTCAGGCAGCTTCTCTCTGGCCTCGGCCGCACAACTTGCCAGGGGTAAAATCCCCGTGCAGGTGGGCTAAGAACCTTAAGTGGCCGTTAAGTGACTATTTGAGGGCAATGATTGGCCTGGGGTGGACAGGCTGTTCATCGCCGCCGCTGCCCTGCATAAAGGGGCGACGGAGGCAGGAACGGGTCAGGAAGGGCTCCCGGAGCCTCCCGTTCCATTTTATGCCACCCCCCCCCACCCCCGGCCACCATCCTGCTCTTTGGGGGGTGTAGAATTCAGCCCCTAGACTGATACTCCAGTGCAATACTGACAGAGTGCTACACTGTTAGAGGTGATAACTTTTGGATGAAACATTAATCCGAGGCCCTCGAAGCTGGATGTAAAAGATCCCATAGCCCTATTTCGAAGAAGAGCAGGGGAATCTTCTTATTGTCCTGGTCAATATTTATCCCTCAGAAAAAATCGCGAAAACAGATTATCCAGTCATTATTACATTGTAGTTTGTGGGTGCTTGCTCTTCACAAATTGGCTTCCGTGTTTCCTACATTATAATATTAACCACTTTTCAAAAGTACTTCATTGGCTGCAAAGTGCTTTGGGGTGGCTTGAGGTCATGAAAGATGCTATATAAATGCAAACCTTTTTTGGCTTTGTACAGAGCCTTGGTCAAACACCATCTGGAGTACTGCATTAAGATTAGGGCACAAAATCACAGCAAAGGTACATTGGTTTTGGAGGGGTACAGTGTAGGTTCACCAGAATGATACGACAGCTTAAATCGTTAGGACAAGTCGTATAAACATTTCTTACATTCCCGTGAGTTTATACGGCTGAATGTGATTTATTTGAGGTAACAGAGTAACATTAGGGACTGAGTAGGCCATTCAGTTCCCTGCCATTTAATTACAGCATGACTGATCAGCACATCAAATTCATTTCCAGTCTTTTACACCATATCAATGTTTCCTCTAATTTTCTTTTGGAGTGAGCAGACGAGTTGCGTGCACAGCCCCTTTAAATTGTTTGTGCGACTGTGCTGTATCATTCTATGATTCTATTGCCACAAAAACCCAACTGATTCAGTGATGCCCTCAGCGAATGAAACTTGCTATTCCTGCCTCATCTAGCCACATGTCACTCCAGTCTCACATTATGCAGTTGCCCATTAATGACCTCATGACAACTAGTGTTGAGCAATAAAATGCTGCATATTCTAATGTTACCCATCTCCAGTTCTAAAAATGCATTTATTCATGGGATGTCCAAGTTAGAAACATTAAGTCAAAATAACATAACTTTTACTGATTTGATATGGAAACAAAAGCAGAAACTGCAGCACGCATGTAACAGGTCAATCAATGGGATTTGGTGGTTGGGATACAACACACAGCCTCAATGTGCCAGGGCTAAGAAAGGGCAGAATCTACCACGATTCTCAACCCTGATCATTAGCCAGCGCTTCATGTCGGGAAGTGTGTGCTTGTGCCTGTCAGATGAGTCTCAGGGGTTGCACTAAATCACACACTACTGTCAGCTGGCACTTGTGCAGGCTCACAAATGATGACTGGTCCCTTGGGCAAAGTATCTGTGTGATAGCATCACCTGGGTAATAATAAACAGCCATAACCCATGAGAGGACAGCAAGCAACAAAAATCTGCAGGCAAAAATTGCACATAGACATACGTTTTCAAAAGCAGGCGTTTCCTGTTATCAATTTACCGAAAATCAAATGAATTCACATCGACTGACATGAAATACCGTCATCTCGGAACAGATACTGTGATGCTTTTTTGCTGAATTGAAAGTGAAACTTTGCCATCAAGGGAAAAGAAACCCCACCAAGTGCCTGAAGGAACTGCAAATATTTTCTAGTCAAGTATTTGCAAGTTCTCCCTGTGTCTGCGTGGGTTTTCGCCGGGTGCTCCGGTTTCCTCCCACATCCAAAGACTTGCAGGTGATAGGTAAATTGGCCGTTGTAAATTGCCCCTAGTGTAGGGAGGTGATAGGGAATATGGGATTACTGTAGGGTTAGTATAAATGGGTGGTTGTTGGTCGACACAGACTCGGTGGGCCGAAGGGCCTGTTCCAGTGCTGTATCTCTAAATAAAAATAATAAATAAAATAAAATAAATAAAAAATAGTTTACTTCTTAAGTTAACAGCTGCACACAAGCACTCACACTATAGTATTAAGGTCTTATTTGATGATTTTAATTGTATTTTGACTTTATTCTATAAAACATGGTATAGACATTTAGTGGTTATGACTGCAGCTTCACAGCTCCAGCGACCTGGGTTCGATTCTGGGTGCTGCCTGTGCGGAGTTTGCAAGTTCTCCCTATGACCATGTGGGTTTTCACTGGGTGCTCCGGTTTAATCCTACATCTGAAGACTTATAGGTTGATAGGTAAATTGGCCATTATAAATTGCCCCTAGTATAGGTAGGTGGTAGGGAAGGTGAGGGTAATGGGATTAATGTAGGATTAGTATAAATGGGTAGCTGATGGTCAGCACAGACTCAGTGGGCCAAAGGGCCTCTTTCAGTGCTGTATCTATAAATAAATATTTAAATCTTTTATTTTGCATCATTGAAATTTTTGTGTTATAATGAATGTGAAATTACTTCACCAGATTGCTTACTTTTCAGGTACTTGAGCACCTTGCATGCAACGACTCAGTGTTATCCTTCCTGCTCCAGTCTTTTGCCTCCCTGAAACATCTCATCCTTCGTGACTGGTCATTTCTTTCGTGTCGCATCCAAAAGCCAGCACCTCCTACAATGCAGAATCCCTTCAGCGGTGCACTTTGCTGTCAGTTTACTTTATGGACACGAGGCTGTGGCTATTTGCGATGGAGGTCTCGGTTGTGAAGAAAAAGTGGAAAAACTTGGGCATTTCATCCTTGAAAGGAGGAGTTTGAGAGATGACCTTATAGAGGCATTCAAGATAGTAAACAAACTGGAATAGGTAAACCTGGCTAAGAGAAGGACAAGGGGACATAGGTTTAAACTAGTAAAAGGTAAATATTGGATCGACAACAGGAACATAAGAACATAAAGAGTAGGCCATACAGCCCCTTGAGCCTGCTCAGCCATTCAGTAAGATCAAGGCTGATTTTCTGCATCAACTCAACTTTCCTGCCCAATCCCCATATCCCTTGATTCCTTTAGTACCCAAACATCTATCAATTCCAGTCTTGAATATACTCAACAACTGACCATCCACAGCCCTCTGGAGTAGAGAATTCCAAAGATTCACAACCCTCTGAATGAAGAAATTTCTCCTCATCTCAGTTCTAAATGATCGCCCCCTTATCTTGAGACTATGGCCCATAGTTCTAAACTCTTCAGCTAGGGGAAACAGCCTCTCAACATTTACCCTGTCAAGCTTTCTAAGAATTTTATATATTACAATGAGATTACCTCGCATTTTCCCAAATGCCAGAGAAGAAAGGCCCATTTTACCCAATCTCTCCTCATAGGACAACCCTCTCATCCCAGGAATCAATCTAATGAACCTTCATTGCCCCCACTGAAACAAGTAGATCCTTCCATAAGTAAGAATATCAAAACTGTACACAGTACTCCAGGTGTGTCCTCAGCCAAACCCAATATAATGGCAGCAAGACATCCTTACTCTTATACTTACGACTGCCTTGCAATAAAGGCTTGTCTGAAAGATCCTCTTCACACAGAGGACATGTAAAGGACTTCAATTTACTCCCCACTTTTAGGAAAATTCTGTGGTGCAAAACTTCGCGACGTTAATAGTTACCGCCTCAACTATGCCTAGTTAAAACCTGCACCAGAATTCTCCTCTAGAAACAGCACCAATTTCCTCTTTACATTCCATTGTATCTCATGACATACATGTGTTTGTTAAAATCTTTGTGCTCTATTAACTAAAATTAAGCTTTTTGTAAAATTGAACTCCGTGGAAAGGGTTAAATAGATCTGCCAATTTCAAAATATATGCCCTTGTAAAGGAAGAATGTTGTTGCAGCGTGACAAGTTTCATAGTCTGTTTCTGTTGCATTATTATGTATAATTCTGTTTTGTGTCATGCTTTGTAATTGTATTTGTTTAAAATAAATGTATTACTTAGTGGTAGTTGTGAACTGTCCGATAGACTGCTTGAATTCTGTGTTCGATTATTTGTAATGAGATGCCTTTGTGCTATTCCACGATAAATATGAATGGTATCTTTGGACTGTCAGATGAAATTCCACTCACAGTCCTAATGAGTTTTTAGAAGAAACCTTGAGAAAGAAACTTGATTATCACAGACAAAGTCATAGGTTCAATTAGAGGAACCTTGAGAAAGACTAGCAAGGAGGAGAGATGGATCACTCCCCAGTGTCTGGGTTAAATTGAGTCCTATGTTGGAACTGTGATAATGAGACTGTAAATAACTGCCCTCAGGAACAATAAGAAACAAAGTGACCTTGACGTTGGTTTACAAATTCAAAGAGGCTTACCCACATATGGACAAGTGCATTTGGCACCGCCGGGTCTCACCACTGGGAAATGGGGAGGGGGAGGTGCACAGAGGCAGAGGTGTATCAGAGTGCATAAGGTAGACTATTTTCCACCCTGCCCACCTGGATGCAGTGAAAAGCTGGCAGGGTACACTATATCACAATCATAAAAGCATTTCTATAGAATATATTTAATACTTCAATATGCATAAATCATAAAGGAGATCATTCTCATGGTGAGCATAAGAGCAAAGTGTAAAAATAACTGGAAAAAGAACCAGAGGTGACATGAGGAAAAACATTTTTATGCAACGAGTTGTTATGATGTGGAACGCGCTGCCTGAAAGGGTGGTGAGAGGAGATTCAATAGTAACTTTCAAAAGGGAATTGGAGAAATACTTGAAGGGGAAAAATTGCAGAGCTGTGGGGCTGTGGGGAAAGAACAGGGGTGTGGCACCAACTGGATAGCTTTGTTGAAGAGTCGGCACAGGCATGATGGGCCGAATGGCCTCCTTCTGTGCTGTATCATTCTATGAGTCTATGAAGAAAGAAAAATGTCTTTATGCATTATTAAAGCCTGAGGAGCCTCAGTAAAATTACTGTCGTCAGAAAAGAGAATCCAGTAATAGTCTGGAACATTGTGAACAGAGAATCCCAGAAAATGGACAGAATAGTTGGTGGTCAATTCTGGGAGGAAGGGCCCAAGTTCTCCCAGATACTGATTCTATAAAGATCATGTGTATTAACATAGTAATGTTTGAAGCTCAGTAAACCAAGAGATTTATGTAGTATTAAGATTTCTATCTGCTCTTTTTGAGTTGCCTATATTTAATTATTGATATTATTATCTGCTCTGGTGGCAGTCAATTAAGATGAAATATTAACAAAGTGGAGAATGGATATAATCTGGACAAGCTGAGTTACAACACTGCTGGTCAGTGTTATTACAGATGGAATACTCCCCACCAGGTCTTGGAAACTATGGTCTTGATATAAATGGGAGCAGATTACATGGGCTGGGAGTTGGAGTTTCTCATAGAAAACCCGGAAGTCCGGGTTTCCCCACAAGCTGTGGAGATTCAACTCCACAGCATGCATCCTTTGGTCTTTACGAGCTCCCCCGTTCGGAAGTCAACCTGTTTGTCAGGCTTGGCTTGCAGTCAGGGAGGGAGAACCCCTGAGCAGGCCACAGGACTAGGAAAGTCCAATCCACAACCCCCAGGCGGGTGTCTGATCCCAAAGCGGGGGTTGGGGGCTGGTGCATCCAATCCCTGACCCTGGGACCGTTGTGTAGGGGGGAGGGTCTGATGGAGGGATGCTTGTGGGGGTCAGGCGTAAATACTCCTGCTCCTCCTGGTCAGCAAGCAGAGCCTTGGAGGCACTTGCCTTTTCCCTGAACCTGTCCTCACCTCACCTCAGCTGCCAGATTTTCTAAGGCCTCGGAAACCCAGCCACCAAGGTTAAATTGGAGGATGTGAATCTCATTAAAATATTTAAGTTGTGGCCTACTCCTGTTCCTGATTCATATGTTTGTATGTTCATATAGTTTCTCAGTAATTCTGCGACTCTGATTGTTAATTGTCTGATATTTTCACGTGATCTTTTAGGAACACAGGTGTAGGCCATTCAGCCTGTTCTGCTGTTTAATTAGATTATGGCTGATCAGTCTCATTATGTTCACCATTATAATTTTTTGTTACTTATATATAAAATCTAATAAGTTCCTCCTCCTTTAGAAAACACACAAACTTTGCCATGCATTTCCTTGACTGCGATATCAAAAGTATGTAAGTGGACAAAGGCTTGGCTTAAAACCCTTCCAGCCTTGTGGAAGTGTTATTGTTTAAAACTTCACTGGCCTTCTGAATATTAGTGTAATTTGCTATCATTTATATCTGAGAGTAGGGAATAGGGAGTAGCACTTCCGACTTGTAGGGATTCAAGGAAACAGGAAAAGAATCTTAAAATCAGACCTAAACCCATTAAAATGGAATCTAGGCAAAACTTCTTTACACAAAGTGTTAGGAGATAAAGGAATATAGATCACAATAGAAGGTCATAAATTCAGAATGAATGGAGCATTTAAAATACAGATAGAAAGTAAGGGTATAAAGGGAAAGGAAGAAACGGAGGGGAATTGGGTTAAAAAGAGCTGTCATGGCGAAGCAAATGATGGACCAAGCTCGATGGGCCAAATGGCCACTCCTGTTCTTATACCTGGGCGCTTTAGTAACAATGCAACAAATAAGCATGGTTTAAGTTGGCTGATTTTATTAAAATAATTTGGTCCAAACACCACATTGTACGTTACTCTATAATCAGTCGACATTATATTTAAGCACATTTTGTTTGATGTTTTGAAAATGAATTCTTTTGATGTAGCCAAAGGTTTGCATTGTACGTTCATTGCTGGAGAGTGGTAGGTTGGTCACCTTGGGGAGTTAAGGGTTCATAATCAAACTTCCTTGTATGCTGGAGCAACAGGATGTCCAAGATAAACAAGGTAGCTTTAAGAGAGCATGGCCTCAGCTTCTGTTCCAGCACAGGCACAACAAGCCACATTATCTCCTTCGTGTATCATGCTATGATTCTATGAAATATTCGAGTATGATATTTGAGAATTGCTTGTGCAACAGAGTGATTAAAATATAACTTTATTGGCTAGGCTACTAAACAAAGGCAGTTTAACTATTAACTATAATAGAGGAAGGGTGTTTGGAAGATAAGCAGTTAATAAAACTACTCAAAGGATTCGAGAAAAGATTGATCGTGGAGTCTTGTTTGAAAGAAGCTTCTTTGGAGTAAACAATTATGACTGCTTATGGAAACAGATTGTTTACATAGGGTTGAAGAACAGATACATCGGGAGGTTGTATCTGTAACATGCACCTTTGATGCAGGCAAACTAAGGTGATTAAAGAAGCATAGTTTTGAACAGTTATCTGGAGAGCTTGGAAGATACAGAATCTGAAAAGCTACTCTCCCTGTCCAGTTAGGCCGATCACCTGTGTTTATAAATAAAGTCTGTCCATATACTCTACCGTACAGCATGTCTTGCTTAATTGAGGCGTGTCATGGACCAGAGAAGGACGGATTTTAGCTAACAGTTGATTCTGTTAATTATTGCAAATTTTGGGCTGAATTTAGTGACCCTTTCGTGGGTTCCGTCGGCAGACCCGGAAGTGGGCACCGTCTGCACATGTCCCATTGTAATCACACATCGGGTGGCCAACTACAATAATGGAACAGTGGGGCCCGTCCAATTACATGGCGGGGGTGGGCTCTGAGGCGCAGATTACATCATCAGCTGACCCCTCAGCAACAGCTGGCGCCATATTTAAAGCACTGTCAGCCCTGCTTGTATTGTTGCCTTTCAGTGAGGCAGTGAACTTGGAACCTTTGATGGTACTTTGAACTGCTGGACTCCCCTGCAACAAAGAACAAAGAACAAAGAAAATTACAGCACAGGAACAGGCCCTTCGGCCCTCCAAGCCTGCGCCAATCCAGATCCTCTATCTAAACATGTGGCCTATTTTCTAAGGGTCTGTATCTCTTTGCTTCCTGCCCATTCATATATCTGTCCAGATACATCTTAAAAGACGCTATCGTGCCCGCGTCTACCACCTCCGCTGGCAACGCGTTCCAGGCACCCACCACCCTCTGCGTAAAGAACTTTCCACGCATATCCCCCCTAAACTTTTTCCCTCTCACTTTGAACTCGTGACCCCTAGTAATTGAATCCCCCACTCTGGGAAAAAGCTTCTTGCTATCCACCCTGTCTATACCTCTCATGATTTTGTGCACCTCAATCAGGTTCCCCCTCAACATCCGCCTTTCTAATGAAAATAATCCTAATCTACTCAACCTCTCTTCATAGCTAGCACCCTCCATACCAGGCAACATCCTGGTGAACCTCCTCTGCACCCTCTCCAAAGCATCCACATCCTTTTGGTAATGTGGCGACCAGAACTGCACGCAGTATTCCAAATGTGGCCGAACCAAAGTCTTATACAACTGTAACATGACCTACTCAATACCCCGTCCGATGAAGGAAAGCATGCCGTATGCCTTCTCGACCACTCTATTGACCTGCGTTGCCACCTTCAGGGAACAATGGACCTGAACACCCAAATCTCTCTGTACATCAATTTTCCCCAGGACTTTTCCATTTACTGTATAGTTCACTCTTGAATTGGATCTTCCAAAATGCATCACCTCGCATTTGCCCTGATTGAACTCCATCTGCCATTTCTCTGCCCAACTCTCCAATCTATTTATATTCTGCTGTATTCTCTGACAGTCCCCTTCACTATCTGCTACTCCACCAATCTTAGTGTCGTCTGCAAACTTGCTAATTAGACCACCTATACTTTCCTCCAAATCATTTATGTATATCACAAACAACAGTGGTCCCAGCACGGATCCCTGTGGAACACCACTGGTCACACATCTCCATTTTGAGAAACTCCCTTCCACTGCTACTCTCTGTCTCCTGTTGCCCAGCCAGTTCTTTATCCATCTAGCTAGTACACCATGGACCCCATGCGCCTTCACTTTCTCCATCAGCCTACCATGGGGAACCTTATCAAACGCCTTACTGAAGTCCATGTATATGACATCTACAGCCCTTCCCTCATCAATCAACTTTGTCACTTCCTCAAAGAATTCTATTAATTTGGTAAGACATGACCTTCCCTGCACAAAACCATGTTGCCTATCACTGATAAGCCCATTTTCTTCCAAATGGGAATAGATCCTATCCCTCAGTATCTTCTCCAGCAGCTTCCCTACCACTGACGTCAGGCTCACCGGTCTATAATTACCTGGATTATCCCTGCTACCCTTCTTAAACAAGGGGACAACATTAGCAATTCTCCAGTCCTCCGGGACCTCGCCCGTGTTTAAGGATGCTGCAAAGATATCTGTTAAGGCCCCAGCTATTTCCTCTCTCGCTTCCCTCAGTAACCTGGGATAGATCCCATCCGGACCTGGGGACTTGTCCACCTTAATGCCTTTTAGAATACCCAACACTTCCTCTCTCCTTATGCCGACTTGACCTAGAGTAATCAAACATCTGTCCCTAACCTCAACATCCGTCATGTCCCTCTCCTCGGTGAATACCGATGCAAAGTACTCGTTTAGAATCTCACCCATTTTCTCTGACTCCACGCATAACTTTCCTCCTTTGTCCTTGAGTGGGCCAATCCTTTCTCCAGTTACCCTCTTGCTCCTTATATATGAATAAAAGGCTTTGGGATTTTCCTTAACCCTGTTTGCTAAAGATATTTCATGACCCCTTTTAGCCCTCTTAATTCCTCGTTTCAGATTGGTCCTACATTCCCGATATTCTTTCAAAGCTTCGTCTTTCTTCAGCCTCCTAGACCTTATGTATGCTTCCTTTTTCCTCTTAGCTACTCTCACAATTTCACCTGTCATCCATGGTTCCCTAATCTTGCCATTTCTATCCCTCATTTTCACAGGAACATGTCTCTCCTGCACGCTAATCAACCTCTCTTTAAAAGCCTCCCACATATCAAATGTGGATTTACCTTCAAACAGCTGCTCCCAATCTACATTCCCCAGCTCCTGCTGAATTTTGGTATAGTTGGCCTTCCCCCAATTTAGCACTCTTCCTTTAGGACCACTCTCGTCTTTGTCCATGAGTATTCTAAAACTTACGGAATTGTGATCACTATTCCCAAAGTAGTCCCCTACTGAAACTTCAACCACCTGGCCGGGCTCATTCCCCAACACCAGGTCCAGTATGGCCCCTTCCCGAGTTGGACTATTTACATACTGCTCTAGAAAACCCTCCTGGATGCTCCTTACAAATTCTGCTCCATCTAGACCTCTAACGTTAAGTGAATCCCAGTCAATGTTGGGAAAATTAAAATCTCCTATCACCACCACCCTGTTGCTCCTACATCTTTCCATAATCTGTTTACATATTTGTACCTCTATCTCACGCTCGCTGTTGGGAGGCCTGTAGTACAGCCCCAACATTGTTACCGCACCCTTCCTATTTCTGAGTTCTGCCCATATTGCCTCACTGCTCGAGTCCTCCATAGTGCCCTCCTTCAGCACAGCTGTGATATCCTCTTTGACCAGTAATGCAACTCCTCCACCCCTTTTACCTCCCTCTCTATCCCACCTGAAGCATCGATATCCTGGGATATTTAGTGGCCAATCATGCCCTTCCCTCAACCAAGTCTCAGTAATAGCAATAACATCATACTCCCAGGTACTAATCCAAGCCCTAAGTTCATCTGCCTTACCTACTACACTTCTTGCATTAAAACAAATACACCTCAGACCACCAGTCCCTTTACGTTCATCATCTGCTCCCTGTCTACTCTTTCCCTTAGTCACGCTGACTTCATTATCTAGTTCCTTACAGGCTTTAGTTACTACCTCCTTACTGTCCACTGACCTCCTCATTTGGTTCCCATCCCCCTGCCACATTAGTTTAAACCCTCCCCAACAGCGTTAGCAAAAGCACCCCCAAGGACATTGGTTCCAGTCCGGCCCAGGTGTAGACCGTCCAATTTGTAATAGTCCCACCTCCCCCAGAACCGGTCCCAATGTCCCAAAAATCTGAACCCCTCCCTCCTGCACCATCTCTCAAGCCACACATTCATCCTGACGTGGCACTGGTAGCAATCCTGAGATTACTACCTCTGAGGTCCTACTTTTTAACTTGGCTCCTAACTCCCTAAATTCTGCTTGTAGGACCTCATCCCGTTTTTTACCTATATCATTGGTGCCTATGTGCACAACGACAACTGGCTGTTCACCCTCCCCTTTCAGAATGTTCTGCAGCCGATCTGAGACATCCCTGACCCATGCACCTGGGAGGCAACATACCATTCGGGAGTCTCATTTTCGACCACAGAACCGCCTATCTACTCCCCTTACAATCGAAACCCCTATGACTATAGCCCTTCCACTCTTTTTCCCGTCCTTCCGAACAGCAGAGCCAGCCACGGTGCCATGAACCTGGCTTCTGCTGCCTTCCCCTGGTGAGCCATCTTCCTCAACAGTATCCAAAATGGTATACCTGTTTTGGAGGGAGATGACCGCAGGGGACACCTGCACTGCCTTCCTGCTCTTTCTCTGCCTTTTGGTCACCCATTCCCTTTCTCCCTCAGCAATCCTAATCTGCGGTGTGACCAATTCGCTAAACGTGCCATCCACGACCTCCTCAGCATCGCGGATGCTCCAAAGTGAGTCCATCTGCAGCTCCAGAGCCGTCATGCGGTCTAACAAGAGCTGCAGCTGGACACACTTCCAGCACGTGAAGGAGTCAGGGACATCAGCAACACAACTGTAGTTGCTGATTCCTGTGACTGCAACTCCTGGACCCCGCTGCGCCAGGACTTTTAGTTGTTGGAACATAGCCTGATCGACCTGGGGCCCTGTCTTAGGCAAGACACTGGGTGGCCCCACAATTTAGCGATGCCTCCCTTCATTTTCTCCTCCAGGCTGCAAGGGAAAGGTGGGAGGTCCTCCTTCCCAGGGATGGCAAGCCTGGACGGCGATCGGAGAGGAGGTAAGCAGCTGTCGGATCACTCCCCAGACATGGGTCCAGTACAGAAAGAGAGTCAACGACCTCCTTCGGTCTGCCAAGATGAGTTTAAGGAGGAAATTTCCGAGCATGAAGGCACAAACCGCCAATGGTGGGTTGAAGTGAGGGCGAATGCACGGAGGCCAGCCTTGGAGGTACAGAGAGTTGAAGGGCATTGGAGGGCTGAAGGAGCTTGTAGAGATAAGGAGGGGTGAAGCCATGGAAGAATTTGGTGAGTTTATCAAGAATGGATGAGAATTTTAAATTTGAGACTTTTGTGGGCGGGGGTGTATGGGAGCCAATATGGATCCATGAGGATTAGGTGATGGGTGCACAGGATAGGATCTACTGGCAGAGTTTTGGATGGTGTGCAGTTCATGGAGAGTGAAGAATGATAGGCCAGTTGGAGAGCATTGGAACAGGTGAGTCTGGATGAGTCTGAATGAGAATTTAAGCAGCAGATAGGCTGAGGTAGTGGTTGAGCTGGGTGATGCTACTGTTAGGAATCTGAATTCTGTTTCAGTATTTAGACAAAGAAGGTTCCAGTCCTGTGTCTATATTAATAATGTATTCAAACACCAAGTCAAAAGGCTTGCAGATTTATTAGGGATTAGAAGTTACAAATATTCACGACCAACATTCGAGGTTACATGGGGTGTGTCATAAAAAAGAATCCCTTAGAGCAGCCCAACTCAGCTTACTTATTCCAATCTCTTCCCTCTTGTGATTATGATCTAAGTTCATTTGTATTGTTTCTAAGTGGTGCCAATCCATAGGCTTAGGATGGAGTCTGCATTCAGTCCCATCCATATCCAAAAGTCCTTGGCCTGGTCCCAAAGTTGCACATAGAGTGTCGATGTTTTGGTTAGAAAGGCCTTCGAATAGAACCAGGTCTCCATTTGGAGGTGATAAAGTGAATGTAAAGGTAACTATTTTTCAGCTAAGCTTAGGGAATGTTATAATTGCCCTTGATGCAAATATAAAGTCAGCCCTTTTTTGCCACCTTTCAATTTTAGGTTTATTAAAATACAAAAATAATCTAAATAATATAATGGATTACAGTCTAGCTCCAGGTCATTACCATTCGCTGCATAAAAAATGTTCTTCCTCACATTCACCCTGCACCTCTTGCCCAAAACCTTCAATCTCTGTCCTCTAGTCCTTGTACCATCAGTTAGTGGGAACAGTTTTTCCTTGTCTACCTTATCTCAACCTGTCATAATCTTATACACCTCTATCAAATCTCCCCTCAATCTCCTTTGCTCCAGGGAGAACAACCCCAGCTTTTACAACCTAACCTTATATCTAAAATCACCCATCCCTGGATCCATTTTGGTAAATCTTCCCTGCACCCTCTCAAGGAAACTCACATCCTTCCTAAAGTCCAGAACAGGATGTAATACTCTAGTTGGGGCCTAAGCAGAGCTTTATAAAGGTTCAAACAATGGGATCTTCTAGTTGCAGATTGAAAATCGCGAACCGCTGCAACCACTTCAGCGTACTGTGAGGATCTGGGCAGGGGGGTGCGGGGGTGGGGGGGGGGCATCAGGGTCTGAAGAGGAGTAATTGTCTAAGCACTGGTCAGGAAATGACACGCAAACTGAGTCCAGTGACTGGTTTACCTTGGGAAATAATAACTGGAACTGTCAACATTACAGAGTGGAAGCAGGCGGTGTTTGTGGGTGTGGGGTCAGAAATTCAGCTCAGGGCCAAATAGGATGCGAAGGTTGCAAACTAGTCATCGGGTGGCAGAGCACAGAACTGCACCACCTAATGGATAAGGTGTACATTTTACACTCATTTTCACCTTTCTTTTATATAAAGACAGATTTGCCTTTATATAGATATATCTTTCACCCACCTCAGAACATACCAAAGTGCTTTACAACCAATGAAGTACTTTCAAAGTACAGCCACTGTCGTAATATAGGAAATATAGTGGCCAATTTTCATATAGCAAGCTCCCACAATAACAATGAAATAAATGGCAAGTTAACCTATATTAAGTAATGTTGTTTGAGGGATAAATATTGTCCATGACACTCGGGAGCTCCCCGACTCTACTTTGAAGTAATGCTGTGGAATCTTTTCCGTCCACCTGAGAGGACAGATATTTATGTTGGAATATTAATGCTAAACTATGAAAATCCATATGAAAAACAGAAAGATAAGCGCTGCACCTGTTCTTCCTGCCATTCCTTCCTCGTTCTACCCTTTTTTCCTCCCTGCTTGCTCTGGCCGACTCTCCTGATTTAACTTGGACTATTTTTCTATCTAATCTAACTCATCTACCTTTCCAAATATGTTGTCCCTAAAAGTTATGTTTTAAACCTTTCACTTTTTTTCTCTGACTTACCCTCCCATTCAGTTTGAAAGTGGGAAATCTTTTTCTAAAAAAAAGTTTTTCCATGCTGCAAGCTGGCAACAAAGGGAAGTTTTATGAATTGAAAGCACCAGGCTTAATAAATTGACTGCGTCGTATCATGTTCCAGAGATGGTTGAATTTCCTCAGGTGTCTCGTATTCCAAAGACCTCAGTTCAAGACTGAGATAACTCGCTGTAGTAGTGATGGAATACGTGGCTTTTCCAAAGGATTTTGTTTCTTTTTGCAGCAGAAAATTACAACAATAAGAAGGGTAATAATTTAACATAAATTAGAGTATCGTGCTAGGTCTCAAAACACTAATGTGCCATTATTGAATGACTTTTACTTAGCACACTAGGTGCTGGTATTCTGAGGTACTGGCTTAAAGGGGTGAATTATTCACAGCGAATGGCCACAGAAATTCACTGTCATAAAGCCATAACAGTTTTACAGCACAGAAAGAGGCATTTGACTCATCACAGTAATGCTAGCCCTCCCAAAGAACACTTGATTTATTACCATTCCCATTCTAAATTTTCCATGTTTAAGGAAGATCAAGGTTCAGATGCCATAGAATCAGACAGCACAGAAAGAGGCCATTCAGCCCATTTTAATTGTCGCTGATCAACATCAGCATTAATATTTTTATCAGTCTCTAGGGAAGCTAGTGTTATAAGGTGGATTATTATATCAGTGGTGGTGTGTAATATGCAAGTTCCTTCCCAAAACTCCAAAATTACAAGTGCTAGCAGTGAGAAAGAATTCGCCAATTTTTTGTGCACTTTTGGGGAAGGTGACTTACTCAGCGAGCGTGGAGAGGCTGCAGTGTCCAACCACTTAAAAAGTCGAGGAATGGAGATTGAGCAATTGGATACCAAGATTTATGAAGCAGAAAATGGGAAGATGAAAGAGTTTGGAAATTGAATTTTCCACATCAACCACATAGTGGAAGCATTAAGTAAGTACATGTGAGGTGAATGCACAGCCTACTTCATAATACAACCCCGACCTACTCCTGGTAAACACATGAGGGAGAAAGGAATAGAAGGTTCTGATAGGGGTGAGATGAAGAGTGGTGGGAAGAGGCTACTGTGGCCCAATGGCCTGTTTCTGTGCTGTTCATTCTACATACTTATAACATTCTTCCATTTTCCACACCAGCTTTTATGGTCCTTCTAAATAAGGCTGCCAGTTTACTACCAAATTTGGAGTGGTTTCAGACTTTGGGCCTATGACCTATAAACTCATTTCATCTAGACTTTCAATACATCAGCCTGGGCTAGATTTGAACCCGGGCCTCACAGAGGAGAAAGGCCAATGTGCCAACACATCCTGCAACCCTGGATTCAGAGCAGCATTTCATTAACCAGGCAGTGTCAAAGTCTTGAAGAAAAAGACAGAAAAAAATGAAGGTGCCAAGTCCCATCAGGTTTCACTTTCTACTGCTGTTGCAGAAGTGTTTCCCCATAAAAGGACAGATAGTCTGTCCACAACCCCAGCAGAGCTGTAACTGATGAGAAGGTACCATGTTGTTTTTACAGACCCCACAGGGCTCAGCTGATTCCAGTCTGGACGCAGGTTTGCTGTTCAAACTTGCTTGAAGCAAATCTTTCAACTGCTGTGTTGTTATGGGATCAGGGGCACCTATTACATCAATCACTCGGATCCTTTGTGGATCCCAAACACAGTCTTCCTCCAATCCACTGGGAACATTTTTCATTCCACAGTTGGGAGGGACCCAAGCTGTATCGTATCCCTGTTGATTCCAAGTTGTTGCCATGGGATGATTTTCTCTGTCTATTTTCTTGACTTTCCCTACTCGTACTTTTAGCATTAAGATAACTCTATCATTCGGACTGTTGATTGGATACCTCCGAGCTTTCTCTTTGTCTCTGCTAACATAAACTCCAGGGCCGAGCATCCCCTTGCTTGATTGCTTGAAGCCTGATTGTATTATAGACTTTGCATTGCTGACTGAGGTTCCATGGTACATGGTATATTCTCTCCCACTCACTGGTTCCTGATTTGACTGCAAATGATGATGATTGTCATAAATAGTCTCCCATCCAAAAAACGTCAACGCCATCACGCCACTGACTCCAAGCTGCTCAATCACACGGAGAAGTGCTGCTCTGCAAACAAACAACAAAAATAAATTGCAATGTAAATAGAACGGATGTATCTCCTTGAAGATTGCTTTGTCTTGCATTAATTTAATTCGGTTACAACCCGCTCAAATAGGGAAGTGTGCATGCGTATGTGATAGCATTTTTATGTGTGAGGCTGTGAATACCGAACAGTTGTGAGTGTGTCTCTGTGTTTGTCTATGTGTGAACGTCTGTGTGAATTAGCACATGCCCAGCAGAGGCACAGTGGGTGAATGACCTCCTTCTGTGCTGTATAATTCCATGATTCTATGTATATGTGTGTGCATGAATGTATGTGATAGTGAAATTACATATTAAAAATGTTTGAGTGATCATGCATGTGACTGTATTGATGGCAAACTTGTGTCAATGGGCCAAATAACCTCCTTCTGTGTCTGAAATTTTCTATTATTTCTATGACCTGTGTGGGCGACAATGTCAAAGCCATCTGCTATGTGCGAGTGTGAGTCAGTGTGCATGCACACCTACAGCAGAATTAGCTATCAGCCAACATCACACCAAAAGCTGAGACATCTGTGAGCTGACTGATGGCTATCAAAAAAATCCAAGCTTTGGATTTCAGAGCACGTTAATCCAGCTCACACACACCTTTTAAACATGTTAGCATGAACCGGTGTCCAGCACTTTTTTATTTATTTTAGAGATACAGCACTGAAACAGGCCCTTCGGCCCACCGAGTCTGTGCCGACCAACAACCACCCATTTATACTAACCCTACAGTAATTCCATATTTCCTACCACCTACCTACACTAGGGGCAATTTACCTATCACCTGCAAGTCTTTGGCTGTGGGAGGAAACCAGAGCACCCGGCGAAAACCCAAACGGCCCCAGGGAGAACTTGCAAACTCCGCACATACAGTACCCAGAACCGAACCCAGGTCCCTGGAGCTGTGAGGCTGTGGTGGTAACCACTGCGCCACTGTGCTGCCCAGCATATTTTTTTTTACTCATTCATGGGATGTGGGTGTCACTGGCTAGGCCAGCATTTATTGCCCATCCCTAATTGCCCTTGGGAAGGTGGTGGTGAGCTGCCTTCTTGAACCGCTGCAGTCCATGTGGGGTAGGTACACCCACAGTGCTGCTAGGAAGGGAGTTCCAGGATTTTGACCCAGCGATAGTGAAGGAATGGTGATATAATTCCAAGTCAGGATGGTGTGTGACTTGAAGGGGAACTTGCAGGCGGTGGTGTTTCCATGCATTTGCTGCCCTTGTCCTTCTAGTTGGTGGAGGTCGGGGTTTGGAAGGTGCTGTCTAAGGAGCCTGGGTGTGTTGCTGCAGTGCATCTGGTAGATGGTACACACTGCTGCCACTGTGCGACGGTGGTGGAAGGAGTGAATGTTTGTGGATGGGGTGCCAATCAAGTGGGCTGCTTTGTTCTGGATGGTGTCGAGCTTCTTGAGTGTTGTTGGAGTTGCACCCATCCAGGCAAGTAAGGAGTATTCCTGACTTGTGCCTTGTAGATGGTGGACAGGCTTTGGGGAGTCAGGAGGGGAGTTACTCACCTCAGGATTCCTAGCCTCTGACCTGCTCTTGTGGCCACAGTATTTATATGGCTACTCCAGTTCAGTTTCTGGTCAATGGTAGCCCCTAGGATGTTGATAGTGGGGGATTCAGTGATAGTAATGCCATTGAATGTCAAGGGGAGATGGTTAGATTCTCTCTTGTTGGAGATGGTCATTGCCTGGCACTTGTGTGGCGCGAATGTTACTTGCGAATATTACAGATGCAATATCCGTACCATTTCCAGATAAATCCACTGCTAATAACTTTCATCACACAATTGGGTGGGGACTCAGAATGTATTCTATCCATGCTGATTTCAATTTTTTTGTAGCTTGAGATGATTGTTTGTGCCTATTGTCTTGACTTTCCTTAATTATACTTTTAGTATTAAGATAACCCTATCAGTAAGATGAGCATTTAATGGATCATTCATCACTTACTTTTTGTTTCTGCGAATTTGACTTCAGGACCTACTGCTCCACCCCTTGATTGACTGAAGCCTGAGTCAACTTACAGATTTGTTCCTTCGGGCATTTAATCTCTTTCAGGCCAATTATCTACCATGACACGTTGCAGCAATGATGGGTAACAACATTCCCGAAAGGAACTATTGCTTGTTTAAGTTCTACAATGTGGAAAATCACTTTGCTTCCCAAACTGCCTATGGCCTACAGCACACATGCTATCAGATATCATACGCACCAATACCCTATATCACCTACTTTCCTTCTTTGTTCCGAGTTTTAGCCACCTAACAAGGAAGGACTTTGACCCTATTATGTATATTACTGCCAAAATGCAATTTTGTAAGATTTCCAATCTGCACATCTGCAAGTGGTGTGTGAATACTAATAGACCAGGGCTAAGCTCACACACCCCCTGTGTAAAATTCCTGCACCTGAATTTAAAAAAAGCAATGTCCAATGGATTCCTAAACAGACTATAAAGTTACAGCACAGAAACAGGCCATTCGGCCCAATAGGTCCATGCCAGTGTTTATGCTCTACATGATCCTATCCCTATCCCTCTTCATCTAATCCCATAAGCATATCCTTCTAATCCTTTCTCTCTTATGTGTTTATCTAGCTTATCATTAAAGTCCTCCATGCTATTCACCTCAACGACTCCTTGTGGTAGCAAGTTCCACATTCTGACCACTGCCTGAGTAAAGGAGCTTCTCCTGAATTCCCTGTTAGATTTATTAGTGATTATCTTATATTTATGGCCATTAGTTTGGGTGTGACCACACTAATTCCATCATGGGTCTGCAGAACATTGTGGAGAGACTAGCTAAACTGGAACTATTCTCCTTAGAAGATTAAGGGGAGATTTAATACAGACATTCAAATTATGAGGGTTTTTGATAGATTAAATGAGGAAATATCGGGCTGAATTTTCCTGAGATGGCAGAAGTCCCGCCTCCGGTGTCAAAAATGGGAGCCAACACAACTTCAGTGGGCGGCAGGACCTAGGGCTGCATTTTGCGGGTGGCGGCCAATTAAGTGGCCGTTGCCACGGCTGCCATTCAATTGAGGATGGCAGCCCAGCCCCAAGAACTGCTGGCCTAATCAGAGGGCCAGCAACTCAGCAGCACCATCACTAGTGGTGGCCATTACTGAGGCTGCAGTTGCCTCGAGAGGGCGCCTCAAAGGCCGGATGCCCTCTGAGACAGGTAAGTTGGATTGGGGGTAGGTGGAGCCTGCATTTGTGGGGGGGGGGGGGAGGGGGGTGGTTTGCTGAGTTCCATGGTGCTATTGCCCAGGGGGCGACCATTGCCACCTGTGGATCCCTCCATGAGCCATGGTGTGCCCATAAAGTAGCTTCCCCTCCCCCAACCCCCCAGAACCCACTGGAAGGCTGCCAGGTTTCACTGGACAGTCTCCCCACACAGTGGCGAGTCCCCCCGATGTGGGCAAAATGCCCATAGAGGTGGGAAGTGGCCCTTAATTGGCCACTTAAGTAGCTCAATTGGTCTCCCAGTGGGCGGACAACTTCCCACCACTGGCACAAAGGAATGGCAGCAGGAAGCTACCCCCTGATGCCTTCCCACAGCGTTTGCCAGCCTTCCCTTCTCCCAGCCTGTCCCCACAGGGCCTGGAAAATTTTGCCCACTGATATCACTGGAGGAGGGTCAGTAAACAAAGGTTGCAGATTTAAGATAATTGTCAAAAGCGTCGGAGGGGAAATGAAGAGAATTCTTTATTATTCAGTGAGTTGTTATGATCTGGAATGCGCTGCCTGAAAGGGTAGTGGAAAGAGATTCAATAATAACTTTTAAAAGGGAATTGGATATACACTTGAAAAGGAAACTTTCAAGGGCTGTGGGAAAAGATGGGGACTGGGACTTGGATAGTTCTTTCAAAGATCTGGCACAGGCACACTCGGCCGAAGGGTCTTCTTCTCTGCAGCACGATTCCATGATTCTTCAACAATATTTATATCACTGGGTTATAGAAACATAGAAAAATAGGAGCAGGAGCAGGCCATTTGGCCTTTCGAGCCTGCTCCGCCATTCTATACGATCATGGCTGATCATCCAAACTCAGTAAGCTGTTCCCGCTTTCTCCCCCTATCCCTTGATCCCATTAGCCCTAAGAACAATAGAAACAATATCAACTAATCAGTGACATAAGTCGCTCTCCATTTTCCCCGAGCTGTTCCTGAAGTTGTTGATTGAAGCCAGGATACTATTTCATGGGTGTCAAACCCCCCTCCCCCCACCTAATAACTGGTCAATGAATACCAGTAGGATATTCAACCATGGAGAGCATCGCTGTGAAGTCAAGTCCTGTCCTCACCTGATAACCGCATTTTTTCAGGAAAGTTCTCAGGAGAGAAATCAGGAGCAGGAAGCCTGATTTTTTTTTCCTTCTCTGGTCAGGGCACTGAGGCTGATTGTAGCCCCACCCCAGTTAGACACGTTGGGAATTATGACTGATACTTCCTGGTTTGTAAAGCTCATGCAGAGGACATTTATCCACTCAACCAGCAAGTGTGCTACATTTAGAATTCAAAACCCAAAATGGGTCTCACGTACAGAGTGGTAAAACATATACTTCAAACAGTTACAATGAGAGAAACAATCAGGAAGGAGTCATATATAAAATGTCTGTAGTGGTCATGTCTTTTAGACATCCGATAAACAGTCCAAAATACTCAATATATAACATAACAACTAACTCACCAACTTGATCAACTGATCTGAATTGAGTCAGTGGATGAAAAGTTTAAGCTGTAAAAGTAGATTCCTTCCGAAGTTTGAGAGCAGCTTAAAATTCACACTCCTCGGCAATATTTAACTTTCAATTTCAATATCCTGAAATAGAAAAAAAACAGGCTGCCTTGTTAATTATGTCACTATTTAAAGGGCCCAGAACACAGATAAACTACTTAAACAGCCTGGAGCTAAGTGGGAGCGGCAGAGCCACTAATGATAATCCTGGATCCAAATCCTGACATCTTGCTGTTTATTTTCCCTCAAACTCCGAAGGCATCACTACCCCTCCTAATATGCAGAGAGTATTTCTTAATTTTTCTGCTTACTAATTTTATCCCTCTTCTGCTGAAGGTGCTGTTAACTGCTGGAGTACTGGCCTACAGGCCCTGATAGCCCTGTGATACATTGTTCAAGTGGCTTTTATTCCCACCCATGGCTTGACCTAAATGTTGATGAGTTCTCTGACTGGGGGAAACGACATCAAAGACAAACTAATCCTACACATAGAATTGTTGAACATTACAGCACAGAAGAAGGCCATTTGGCCCATTGCCCCTGTGCCAGCTCTCTGAAGAGCTATCCATTTAGTGCCATTCACCTGCCCTTTCACCATTCCCTTTTCTATTCTTCAAATACTCGCCCGTTTAATTTTTAAAACCTTTTCCTAACCTCTATCTTGATTCTTTTGGTGAGAATCTTAGAAATAAGCCTTTATTTTTTCTTTTTATTCATTCATGGGATGTGGGCGTCGCTGGCTAGGCCAGTATTTATTGCCCATCCCTAATTGCCCTTGAGAAGGTGGTGGTGAGCTGCCTTCTTGAACCGCTGCAGTCCATGTGAGGTAGGTACACCCACAGTGCTGTTAAGAAGGGAGTTCCAGGATTTTGACCCAGCGACAGTGAAGGAACGGCAGTATAGTTCCAAGTCAGGATGGTGTGTGACTTGGAGGGGAACCTACAGGTGGTGGTGTTCCCATGCATTTGCTGCCCTTGTCTTTCCAGGTGGTAGAGGTCGTGGGTTTGGAAGGTGCTGCCTAAGGAGCCTTGGTGCATTACTGCAGCGCATCTTGTAGATGGTACACACTGCTGCCACTGTGCGTCGGTGGTGGAGGGAGTGAAGGTTCGTAGATGGGGTGCCAATCAAGCGGGCTGCTTTGTCCTGGATGGTGTCGAGCTTCTTGAGTGTTGTTGGAGCTGCACCCATCCAGGCAAGTGGAGAGTATTTCATCACACTCCTGACTTGTGCCTTGTAGATGGTGGACAGGCTTTGGGGAGTCAGGAGGGGAGTTACTCGCCACAAAATTCCTAGCCTCTGACCTGCTCTTGTAGCCACGGTATTTATGTGGCTGCTCCAGTTCAGTTTCTGGTCAATGGTAACCCCGAGGATGTTGATAGTGGGGGATTCGGCAATCGTAATGCCGCTGAATGTCAAGGGGAGATGGTTAGATTCTCTCTTGTTGAAGATTGCCATTGACTGGCACTTCTGTGGCGCGAATGTTATTTGCCACTTATCAGCCCAAGCCTGGGTTTGTCCAGGTCTTGCTGCATTTCTACATGGATTATGCCGGGCCATGAGGTTACAGATGGTGGATGAGAACAATTCAGCTGCTGCTGATGGCCCACAGCATTTCATGGATGCCCAGTTTTGCATTGCTAGATTTGTACGAAATCTATCCTATTTAGCACAGTGGTAGTGCCACACAACACGATGGAGGGTATCCTCAATGTGAAGACGGGACTTCGTCTCGACTAGGACTGTGCGATGGTCACTCCTACCAATACTGTTATGGACAGATGCATTTGTGGCAGGCAGATTGGTGAGGATAAGATCAAGTATGTTTTTCCCTCATGTTGGTACCCTCACCACCTGTCGCAGACCCAGTCTAGCAGCTATGTCCTTTAGGACTTGGCCAGCTCGGTTAGTAGTGGTGCTATCGAGCCACTCTTGGTGATGGACATTGAAGTCCCCTACTGAGAGTATATTCTGTGTCCTTGCCACCCTCAGTGCTTCCTCCAAGTGGTGATCAACATGGAGGCGTACTGATTCATCAGCCGAGGGAATGCGGTAGGTGGTAATCAGCAGGAGGTTTCCTTGCCCATGTTTGACCTGATGTCATGAGACTTCATGGGGTCCAGAGGCGATGTTGAAGTCTCCCAGGGCAACTCTCTCCCGACTGTATGCCACTGTGCCGCCACCTCTGCTGGGTCTGTCCTGCCGGTGGGACAGGGCATACCCGGGGATAGTGATGGCAGTGTCTGGGACATTGTCTGTAAGGTATGATTCCATGACTATGATTATGTCAGGCTGTTGCTTGACTAGTCTGTGGGACAGCTCTCCCAACTTTGTCACACGCCCCCAGATGTTAGTAAGGAGGACTTTGCAGGGTCGACAGGGCTGTGTTTGCCATTGTTGTTTCAGGTGCCTAAGTCGATGCCGGGTGGTCAGTACGGTTTCATTCTCTTTTATTGATTTCGTGAGTTATTCACTTATCAACTATTGTTCCTCCTTTAATAAAAACAAAAACAAAAAGTGCCAGAAAATACTCAGCAGATCTGGCAGCATCTGTGGACAGAGACGCAAAATTAACGTTTCAGGTCAGTGACCTTTCATCAGAACTGGCAATGGTTAAAAATGTAATAGGTTTTAAGGAAATAAAGTGGGGGTGGGGCCAAAGAGAACAAAAGAGAACATGTTGATAGGCCATAGGGTCACAGAGAATAACTGACAAGGATGTCATGGGGCAAAGGCAAAGGCATAGAGTGTGTTAATGGTGTGATGAACTACAAAGCGTTAGTGCAGAGAGGGTGTTATATGACAGAATAATGAAAGCCCTAGCCAAATGCACAAACATGAAAAGAAAACAGTGGGCAAGCACATGATAAAAAAAATTGAATGATGAAACAAACTATAATAAAATGAAATAAAAATAAAAAGTGAAACTGAAAATAAAAAATGTGGGCCAATCATGCTCTGATGAACTCAATGTTCAGTCCGGTAGGCTGTAGCGTGCTGTAGACAGCAAGATGCTAATGTCAAGTCTCTACAAAGCATGATGGGAAAAAAGGCCAAGCTCACACAAACACCAGATCTGCGAAAGAAGAGCTGAGGTTGTGGTTTTGTGACGGTCAATCTGTTATGAAGGAAGAAGAAACAAAACTAGACTACTGACTGAGCAGATCCTAGGCATCAAGAGTCGTTAGTCTTGCGGTTATCAAGGATGCTATATTAAGAATGGATAAGAGAACAATGGAGCAGATGTGGCCTGTTTACGAGACCCTTGGACAGGTGACTTTAGAATCATGAGGGTCCTAGATGATGTAACCGTCTCTAACATTCTGGAAACCAGAAGAAAACATATAAAAGCAGGAGGGATTCGAAGCTTCGGCAGCGACAACCTGGGACCAACCATCGCAAAGGAAGACCCTGAATTCGGCACTCAGAGAAGACTACAACCCACGCGGAGGGAGCCTGGCCAGTTTGCCTCTCACAGGTAGTATTTAAGTTCAAGTCGTGAGTCTTGCGACCTATTGTAAGCAGTAATAACCGAGAATAGTGAGTTTGACGCAAAGTTGAAGAAGTAATTAAGCACTTGTATGCTTTAAGTGATTTAAGTATTAATAAAGTGAAGTTATATGAGACTGTGGTTTCAGTGTATCTTTGTCCATCACGTCAGTTGACACCCCAGAGAGAGAAAGGGTCAACAGTGCCTAATCGGTAAATGAGGTGCTGTTCCTTGAGCTTGTGTTGATGTTCACTGGAACACTGCAGTAAGCCCAGAATAGAGATGTGGGCATGAGTGCAGGGGGGAGTGTTGAAATGGCAAGCGACAGGATGCTCGGGGTCATGGTTATGGACTGAGCGGAGGTGTTCTGCAAAGCGGTCACCCAGTCTGCGTGTGGTCGCCAAACAAGGAGACTGCATTGTGAGCAGTGAATACAGTATACTAAATTGAAAGAAGAACAAGTAAATCGCTGCTTCACCTGAAAGGAGTGTTTGGGATCTTGGTTAGCAAGGAGAGAGGAGGTAAATGGGCAGGTATTACACCTCCTGCAGTTGCATGGGAAGGTGCTGTGAGAAGGGGCCGAGGTGTTGGGGGTAATGCAGGAGAGGATCAGGGGTCGCAGAGGGAATGATCCCTTTGGAATTCTGACAGGGGAGGGGAAGATGCGTTTGTTAGCAGCATCACGCTGGAGGTGGCAGAAATGGCAGAGGATGCGGAGGCTGGTAGGGTGGAAAGTGAGGACAAGGGGAACCCAGTTGTGGTTCTGGGAGGGAGGGGAAGGGGTGAGGGCAGAGGTGTGCAAAATGGGCTGGACACGGTTGAGGGCCCTTTCAACCATAGTGGGGGGGGGGGAAATCCTTGGTTGTGGAAAAAGGGAGACATCTCAGAAGAGCTGTTGTGGAAGGTTGCATCATCAGAGCAGATGCATTAGAGTCTGAGAAACTGGGAGAATGGAATGGAGTCCTTACAGGGGACAGGGTGTGAGGAAGTGTAGTCAAGGTAGCCATGTGAGTCAGTGGGCTTATAATGAATATTAGTAGACAGCCTATCCCCAGAGATGGAGATAGAGAATGTCAGAGATGGACCATGTCAGGTGAGAGAAGGGTGGAAATTGGAAGCAAAGTTGAAAAAGTTTTCCAGTTCGGGGCGGGAGCAGGAAACGGCACCAATACAGTCATCAACGTACCGGAAAAAGAGTTGGTGGAGGGGGCCAGAGTAGGACTGGAACAAGGAATGTTCGACATATCCCTCAAAAAGACAGGCATAACTAGGACCCATGCGGGTACCTATTCGCAACACCTCTTACTTGAAGGAAGTGAGTGGAGTTGAAGGAGAAGTTGTTCAAAGTGAGAACAAGTTCAGTCTGGCGGAGGAGGGTGGTGGTGAATGGGAGTAGTTGGGCCTCTGTTCAAGGAAGAAGCGGAGAGCCCTCAAACCATCTTGGTGGGGGATGGAGGTGTAGAGAGATTGGAAGTCTATAGTGAAGAGGAGGCGGTTAGGGCCAGGAAACTGGAAATTGTCAAAATGACGTAGGGCATCAGAAGAGTCTTTTACCTCCTTTACCTTATCAAAGCTCATCAATTTGGAATCTCACTGTCAAATCTCTTAACATTTTCTGTTCCAATGGGAATTGCTACTTATATCTAAAGATTCTCATCCTTGTACCAGCTGTTGAACTTCCAGTGGAGATCGCTGTATGGTGGTTATGAATAGTATCCCTGGCCAGTTTTCCCTCTTTAGCCTAAAGGGTGCTCAGGCCAACTGTAATACCCCTCATACCACTCCTGTTAGGGGAATTACAATGGGCCTAAACTGTGTGAGTTGTGGTTCAGTGGGGAGATTGCCTGCCTCTGCATCTGAAGGCTGTGGATTTAAGTCCCACTCTAACGTCTTGGGCACAGAAACTTAGCTGATACTGCAACGGAGTACTGCACTGTCAGAGGTGCCATCTTTCAGATGTCTCCCCTCTCAAGTGGATGTAAAAGATTCAATGACACTATTCAAAGAAGAGTGGGGGAGTTCTCCCCACTGTCCTGGTTAATATATATCCCTCAACAAATCACTAAAAAGCATATTATCTGCTCACTATTACACTGTTGTTGCAATTTAACTTCCCGGGCTCCCTCCATTACAACACTTGAAAATAAAAAGCATTTCATTGACAGTTATTCACTTTTAGATATCATAAAATTGTGAAAAGTACTTTATAAATGCCAGTCTTTCTTCATTTTTCCTGCAAAAATCAATTGTTGGACAGTCCTAGTCTGTTGGGTGCAGATGCTCACGTTCTAAGCCATTGGGGAAAGTATTCTGATACTATCCATGTGCTTATGCATGGACAGAGAGGAGGAGAGTTTGGCAGGGAGAGTCACTTTGCACCAGCCTCCCTCATCCCCAGTCACACAGCAGCACAGGCAGAAGCGCAAACGTTGATTGCTCGCTTGCCCTCACACTTGGAGTTGGTGACCAAGAATGAAAAAGGTACAGAATGGTAATGTTATTGGACTAGTAATCCAGAGGCCTGGAATAATGCTCCGGCAACATGAACTTAAATCCCACCACAGCAGCTGGGGGAATTTAAATTCAATCAATTAATAAATCTGGAATGAAATACTCGTCTCAATAATAATGCTTATGAAACTACTGGATTGTTGTAAAAAAAAAGCATCTGGTTCACTAAAGTCTTCCAGAGGAGAAAATCTGCCAAACTTACCCAGTCTGGCCTACATGTGGCTCCAGACCCACAGCAATGTAGTTGACTCTGAAATGGCCTAGCAAGCCACTCAGTTCACCACCACCACCTTCTCATGGGCCATGAGAGGGGCGGGCAATAAATGCTGGCCTTGCCAGCAATGCTCACGTCCCAAGAATGAATTTAAAAAGCACCTTTATCTTCAAGGCTGTTTTATCAAAAGGAGTTTTTCCCTTTGCCAAAGAATCACTCCACCATTTTTAGACACAGATGTCTCAAGTGTAAGTTACATGAGGATTCCAAAATTATTCACAGGCTCTTTATTTAAACAAATGGAAAAAGTTTAGACATAAACATTTTCTGCCAAAGCTGTGTTCCTTTACCAGTACTGAGCTGTGATAATGTTCACTACAAGATGATTCATATCCAACTTCCTTTGACATATTTTTTATGCAGTTTTACAATGCAGGCTGTGCTAATTCACAATAGAAAAAGTAAATCATTGTAGAAAGTGGTACATTTTTAAAAGTAAGCAGGAAACACCACAGACTATTAAGAGTATTGCCCATATGAGTTTAGTGCAAAGTTTATCTCCTCAAAACCCCAGGGGTTAATTTCCTTTGGTAGCACATAAGTTAATTCATACATGTGAAACACCTTTGTGAACAGTTTAACTGTTATTTTAAATAGGTAAGGACAATGGAAAACTAAATATTACACTATTATAGAGCATGATATCCCCTGAAGTCAATATTATACCCACTTACTGCAAAATCTAATTAGTGTTACTTCTGTTTCTGACAACAATGTAATGAAAGAAGGCAGTTTAGTTGAAACTGTAAACTTGATATTGTATATTGTACAATGTTACTGTAATAAGAAAGGACTTCCACACCTTGTATCTCTGTATCATGATACAGAAACATGATCCTTACAAAGTGGTTACCACAATAGCCCAGGCCTTTGTGTGCTTTGATCTACTCTCCTCCTCCTTGGCGTACACCTCCATATGTGTGGCTAGTCATCCATTGGTCATTTATTATGTGTTCATTTAAATAGTCAGGGCAAGCTATTTAACCACAGATGGCATCACAGCTAAGTCCAATCCATTCCTTGCCTGAAACTGCTCATGCACGGCTGAATGGATTGGGCTGGATGGTGATCATGAACAGGTGCCCTGGCTGATTTTTCTCTTGCTTACCCCAAGACAGATCAAGCAAATAGCAGCACCCAAACTGCTACTCCATCTGAAATCTCCCAACTCAACATGGAGATTTGAGCCTGGAACACTCCTACAATGTATGACTCAGTAACACGTGGAGTGGTGTATTCACTCTCTAAGCTTTCTAGGGGAGGACTCCTGATGCTTGTATGAGTGTTAGATTTATGTGGCTGAACTTTTGCCTCAGGGCGGAAAATGGGAGCCAACACTGTTTCCGAGTCCCGAGCCCACTCCCGGGATTGGAATTTTGACCAGGACACCCCCTTAATTGGCATGGAGATAAGTTGCCTGTCCAATTAAGGGTGACGAATAGGCTCTTGAAGCTGGAGGGCCAATCAACTGCCTTCCAGCTTCAGAGAAGCATGTGAAGGAGGAGTTAATGAAACATTTGGAAATTTGGGCTGAGAAGGAATGTCACAAAGCTTATTTGCCCAAAGCAGAATATGGTGTCTATGTCATTGGCCATTTCGATGTATAAATGGGCTTGCGACACAATCATATGTGTTTCTGGAAGGAGATAGAATTGATGGATATGGTGAGAAGCAGGCAACTGGGGAAACAGCTTGTTGGATCTAAAGACCTTTCCTTATTCCTGATATTCTTAATATTAATAGTGAAGGGAAGGAGCAGGACTGAAGAGAAAAATTAGCTCATTCAAAAACAGACAATGGTTTAAAAGCAACCACCAGCAAAATCTCCCTATTTCCTTCTTTGTTTACAAACATGTTTGCTCATAAAAGGGCAGATGACCTTCTCACACCCCCAGCATCTCTGAGTTAAATGAGACGAATATTTCTGAAAGCCACAGATGTCACACTGACCCTTGACCTTCTCTTTCTTGGCCATCGTCTGTTGGCGTATCAGCTTCCTCAGATCCTTCTTGACCTGGTCATCTGCATAGGCGATATCCACCACCGTAATCCGTTTGGGATCCCAGACGCAGTCTTCTTCTTTTCCACTAGGAATGCACATCATCCCACATTTCGGTGGGATCCAGGCAGAGTCGTAGCCATTCTGATGCCAGGTTGTTTGAAGGGGATGATTATCCATATCTATTTTCTTCACTTTTCCAACTCTAACTTTCAGCTTGAAGACCACTCTATCCTGGGCTGCTATTTGTTTTGGGTATGCCCTTGCTTTATTCATATCTCTGCTAATGTACACGCCAGGACCCAGGAGCCCATCCTTGGATGGTACAAACCCTGAACATATTATATTTGCAGCATTGTTTTTGTGGGTCCCATGGTACATAGTATAGCCACTGCCACTTTGAAGCTCCTGTCCCGATTTCAGGTGCCCTTTATCCTCGTAGATGACCTGCCACCCATAAAACTCAACAGACATTTTTCTGACCGGTGTTTACCTTCTTCTTCTGTTGTCACATGAGACCTGTAAGAGGAAACATTTATTGCTAAGGTCTCACCCACAGCCTGAAGTATACTTTCATGAGAAAACTAGTGAGAGACTGTAAAATGAAGAATTGGTATATTTAGACTTCTCCAGAAAGACAGAGTAAAAACCCTTTAAAATATCTGGGTTAGGTTTATATGTTTACATTGTCTGTACTTTGTGTATTCATTTTCTAACGTGACAAAATGTGAAATTTTTCTCCTACTTTTTTAAATTCTGTCTTCTCATTTCAGTATGTTCAGGGTTAAAATCAAGTTCAATTAGAAAGAAAAACTTGCAATTATATAGCGTCTTTCATGATTTCAGGACATCCCAAAGTGTTTTACAGCCAATGAAGTACTTTTGAAGTATTCTCACTTTTGTAATGTAAGAACAGCCAAGCTCGGGGAGAGTTTCTTTGTTCATCATCGAAATACTCCCTTGGGAGCTTTCACATCCTGTCTACAAGGGCAGACAGGTCTCAGTTTAATGTCTTATCCAGAAGACAGCACCTCTGACAGTGCAGCATTCCTTCAGTACTGCAGTGGAGTGTCACCCTAGGTTGTGTGCTCAAGTCTCTGAAGTGGGGCTTTACAACCTTCTACCCTGTGGTTTAGAGCCAAGGCTGACACTATTAAGAAGTAACCCAGCTATGCATTGCATTATTCCAAAGTAGCCCTTCTCAGAGACCAACTGGCTGTGTTCACACCAACTGGGCTTTCGGTATGAGTAATAGTTTATTGAGGTCCATTAGGTTGACATGACCTGTTTTTTTGGGGATAGTCCATTAAGATTAAATGAGGCAATAACTGGATTGGGTCTGACCCTTACTAGATGGCCTCTGCTGATGCTAGGTGTTAATGCCTGGAAGTGCCTAGATGGGTATGTATTTATGCCCGCTTGTTTGAACTCTCGCTGCCAGAGAAATAGTTTCTCTCTATCTACCCTATCAAATCCTTTAATTGTCTTAAGATCTCAATTAGATCACCCCTTAATCTTCCATACACCTGGAAATATAAATCTAGACTATACAACCTATTCTCTTGATTTGACCCCTTTAGCCCCAGTGTCATTCGCGATCTCAGCAGCTTGCTGTATGTCTGTGAAACATGGGCCACCTTCACTGTCTGCGGTGCATTATGGGTATGGCCTGACAGGACAAAATCATAAATGTGGGAGTCCTCTCAAAGACAGATCCCAAGCGTGTTGGCACTGACCAAACACAGGCGGCTTTGGTGGATCGGACACGTCCGCAGGATGGAAGATGGTCACATACCCAAGGACCTTTTTTATGGTGAGGTAGCCGGAGCCAGATGACCAGTGGGGCACCCAAAGTCTGCTTCAAGGATGCTTGTTTAAAGGCGATAATGCAGCAAAAGATCTGTGTGACATCTTTATCCCATGTTCAGTCTCTGTTATTCCATGTTTAACACATTAAATATATATGAATTATGGTCCCAATTGAATAGGCGCCCTTTTGCTGTCTGGTGCCCCTTTGCAACAATCACATAAAACATTTCTTACCGGTTTCTACCTCCAATTCACAGTTCCAGGGCTGCGTAGACCCCTCTCCCTTCTCTCCACCACCACCCGTTTTTAAAAAAACCTGTTATGTACAAGAAATCAAATGATTGAAAAGTTCTTTCTGCTGCCAACCTTTAAACGGATCGATTTGCCGCTCAGTGTATGAAAGTGACATTTATCATCTTTCCAATAATCGCGAAATTCATCGATGAAATTAACTACACCGCAAAGTTCTTTCCAAAAGTCAGAATTAAGACTCATCACCTCCTATCTGCCTCTTGCTCCCGACAGTTTTCAGTCACGGAAATCGAAACCAACTTTTCAACTTACCATTTACTTTCGGTTCTGTGAAGGGGAAGTCTTCAAATGGCCAAAACCACGGAATTTTTGGTGAATGCTGCTAATTTTGAATTGTTTTCCAAATCTCTCAAATCACTATCATTTTCTTCCTTTTTTTGCAGCGTTCAGATGATGCTCGAATTTGCCCTTGAATTATCATAACCAGAACGGTGATCCTACTTTTCAAACACCATTTCCTGGATAGGGTACATAGAGGGTCTGTGAGCCACATCCTTCCAGTTCCTGCATCTGATGCCCACTGTCTGTGTGGGTGCCTTTACCAGATACCGACTTTAGCAGGTTATGAAATCATTTAGAAAGAAAGATTTGAATTTATATAGCACCGTTCACAACCTCAGGTCATTCCAAAAGCACTTTATAGCCAATGAAGTACTTTTGAAGTATAATCACTGTAGTCATGTAGGAAACACAGCAACCAATTTGTGCACAGCAAGCTCCCATAAACAGCAATGTGATAATAACCAGATAATCCGTTTTAGTGATATCGGTTGTGGGATAAATATTGGGGATGATATATTAGCACGGATAGAGGATTACCTAACTAACAGGAACCAGACAGTCGGGATAAATGGATCATTTTCAGGTTGGCAAACTAACTAGTGGAGTGACACAGGGATCAGTGCTGGGGCCTCAACTATTTACAATCTATATTAATGACTCGGATGAAGGAACTGACCAATTTGCTGACAATACAAAGATAGGTAGGAAAGCAAGCGTGAGGAGGACATAAAGCATCTGTAGGTTAAGTGAGTGGGCAAAAATTTGACAGTTGGAGTATAATGTGGGAAAATGTGAGACTGGCTACTTTGGTGGGCAGAACAGAAACAGAATATTATTTAAATGGAGAGAGACTGCAGAAAGCGGTGGTGCAGAGGATTCTGGGTGTTCTCGAATATGAATCAAAAAAAGTTAGCATGCAGGTACAGCAAGAAAGTAAATGGAATGTTGGCATTTATTGCAAGTGGATTGAAGTATAAAAGTAGGGAAGTCTTGCTACAACTGTACAGGGCACCGAGAGTACTGCATATAGTTTTGGCATCCTTACTTATGGAGGGATATATTTGCATTGGATGCAGTTCAGAGAAGGTTCACTAGGTTGATTCTTGGGATGAAGGGGTTATCTTATAAGGAAAGGTTGACCAGGTTGGGCCTATACTCATTCGAGTTTAGAAGAATGAGAGGTGAACTTATTGAAACATATAAGATTCTAAGGGGGCTTGACAGGGTAAATGCTGAGAGGATGTTTCCCCTCATGGGGGAATATAGAACTAGGGGGACAATTTCAAAATAAGGCGTCTCCTTTTTAAGACCCTCTCAGAGGGTTGTTAATCTATGGAATTGTCATCCGCAGAGAGCAGTGGAGGCTGGGTTATTGAATATATTCAAGGCTGAGTTAGACAGACTTTTGATCTACAAGGGAGCTAAGGGTTATGAGAAGGCAGGAAAGTGGAGTTAAGACCACAATCAGATCAGCCATGATCTTATTGAATGGTGGAGCAAGCTCAAGAGGCCCAATGGCCTACTCCTGCTCCTATTTCTTATGTTCTTATATTCTTATGCTAGGGCAGCAGGGAGAACTGTTCTGCTCTTCTTTGAAGTAGTGTCATAGGATCTCTTACATCTACCTGAGAGAGCAAACAGAGCCTCAGTCTCGCATCTCGTCTGAAAGTTCCCCTCCAAGTCACACTTCATCCTGACTTGGAACTATATCGCTGTCCCTTCACTGTTGCTGGGTCAAAATCCTGGAACTCCCTCCCTAACAGCACTCTAGACGTACCAGAAGGACTGCAGCTGTTCAGGAAGGTAGCACCTAGTACCATTTTCTCAAGGGCAATAGGGATGGGCCATAAATGCTGGCCTTGCCAGTGATGTCCACATCCCAGGAACAAATAAAAACAAATACTCTCTTTCTGCCCTTACTTGATTTTGACTCTTTCCCCATCCAATCTAATCTCTTTCTGAACTTTATTTTTTAACGTTAAAATAACCTAAAATCTTTATTATTCTCCCTCCTGCTTCCTACTGCTCATTTTGGAGGTGAGAGCAATTTCCAAAGATAACGGCTTTGTTTGGTTGATAATCTATATTCAAGGGTGTTTATTAGCCAGCCAAAAACCCAGAATGGAAAGCTCAACATGGTAACCAGATAAAGCTTTGATGCCTTTCTGTTCACTAAAGTTCCCTGCCTCTGATAGCAGCTCCATAATATCAATAAAATATGAAATGGGCCATCTAGATCCTCCTTAGACTTTTAATTTGGTGCAGTGATTGTTGATTTCTATGGATCATCTCCCTCTCCTCCTCAAAAACCCACCTCTTTAACCAAGCTATTGGCCACCTCCTTCTATGGCTCTGCTTTCACTTTTAACTGCATCTCTGTGAAGTGCTTTGTGATTTGTTTTCTATGTTAAAGGTGATTTTTTAAATGCAAGTTGTTTTTGTTGCAATATGTTGTGGCCTTTTAGTTAATTGCATTCTCTTGTCCTCTGTATTTGTCACTTCCCAAGTAAACACAGATTTGTAAATAATGCAGGCGGCTGTTACTCCACTTGAATCAATTAGGGGATAATTGAGCTGCTTTGTTCTGTTTAGAGAAGGAATTGATTGTGTGTTGGAAGTTCAGATTTGCTTTTCAATGATGGCAGTTTCAAAATCGAATCTACCTCACATGCCCGTAGAGTTATAAATGTTCTTCAAAATGCGAACACTGGAAATCTGAAATAAAAGCAGAAAATACGGGAAATTCACTGCAGGTCAATGATAGAACAGATAGGTTATCAATTTGAATAGTGTCATCAACAGTCTTGGTCTCTGAAACATTTGTCTAACTTTCTTCTTTTCAGATGTGGAAATGCCTGTTTTTTCCAGCATTTTCTAGTTTTATTCCCAGATATTGTACTTGGAACAAGGAGGCATGAAAATAAAATTAGAACAAGGCCATTTGGGGGTGATGCCAAGAAGGACTTCTTCACATAAAGGGTAGTGAAAAACTAAGGATTACTTCCCCAAAAAGCCATTGAGGTTGGGGAGGGGACAATTGAACATTGAGGGGTATATGACATTCAAGAAGAATAGGAAGCTAGGTAAAGGTGGAGGGGTAGCACTGTTAATCAAGGATTTTTTTTTATTCATACATGGGATGTGGGCGTCGCTGGCAAGAACAGCATTTATTGCCCATCCCTAATTGCCCTTGAGAAGGTGGTGGTGAGCTGTCTTCTTGAACCAGTGCAGTCCATGTGGGGTAGGTACACCCACAGTGCTGTTAGGGAGTTCCAGGATTTTGACCCAGCGACAGAGAAGGAACGGCGATATAGTTCCAAGTCAGGATGGTGTGTGACTTGGAGGGGAACTTGCAGGTGGTGCTGTTCCCATGCATTTGCTGCCCTTGTCCTTCTAGTTGGTAGAGGTAGCGGGCTTGGAAGGTGCTGTCTAAGGAGCCTTGGTGCGTTGCTGCAGTGCATCTTGTAGATGGTACACACTGCTGCCACTGTGCATCGGTGGTGGAGGGAGTGAATGTTTGTAGATGAGGTGCCAATCAAGCTGACTGCTTTGTCCTGGGTGGTGTCGAGCTTCTTGAGTGTTGTTAGAGCTGCTCCCATCCAGGCAAGTGGAGAGTATTCCATCACACTCCTGACTTGTGCCTTGTAGATGGTGGACAGGCTTTGGGGAGTCAGGAGGTGAGTTACTCGCCGCAGGATTCCTAGCCTTTGACCTGCTTTTTTAGCCACGGTATTTATATGGCTATTCCAGTTCAGTTTCTGGTCAATGGTAGCCCCTAGGATGTTGATAGTGGGGGATTCAGTGATGATAATGTCAAGAGGAGATGGTTAGATTCTCTCTTGTTGGAGATGGTCATTGCCTGGCACTTGTGTGGCGCGAATGTTACTTGCCACTTATCAGTCCAAGCCTGGATATTGTCCAAGTCTTGCTGCACTTCTACGGACTGCTTCAGTATCTGAGGAGTCACAAATGGTGCTGAACATTGTGCAATCATCAGCGATCATCCCCACTTCTGACCTTATGATTGAAGGATGGCATTGGTGCAATAGTTAGAGATGACCTTGGTTCAGGAGATCAGGGTGTATAATCAGTTTGGGTGGAGATGAAGATTAGTAGGGGAAAGAAGTCACTAGTGGGAGTGGTCAACAGGCCCCTTAACAGTAATCACAATGTAGGACGAAGTATACAAAAGGAAATATTGGGTGCTTGTGATAAAGGAACGGCAATAATCATGGGTGGTTTTAATCTACATATAAACTGGAAAAATCAGATTGGAAACAGTAGCCTGGATGAGGAGTTCATAGAATGCTTTCAAGATAGTTTCTTAGAGCAGCACATTCTGGAACCAACTAGAGAGCAGTTTATATTAGACTTAGTATTGTGTAATATGACAGGATTAATTAATGACCTCAGAGTAAAGGCACCCCTAGGTAGCAGTGAGCACAATATGATTGAATTTTACATCCAGTTTGAAAGAGAGAGAGTGGGTATAAGACTAGTATTTTAAACTTAAATAAGGGCAACTATGTGGGCATGAAAGCTGAGCTAGCTGAAGTGAACTGGGTTATTAGACTAGGAAATAGATCAATTGAGAAGCAGTGTAGACATTTCAGAGGATATTTCAGAATACTCAGAATAAGTATATTCCTACTATAAAGAAAAATTCTAAGGGAAGGATCCATGGTTAACTAAAGAAGTTAACAAAAGCAGCAAACTTAAGGAAAAAGCATACAATTGCACAAAGATGAGTGGCAGGTCAGATGATTGGCCAGAATATAAAGAATGGCAGAGAATGACTAAAAAGGTTAATCAGGAGAAAGAAATTAGAGTATGAGAGGAAGCTAGCTAGAAATGTAAAAGGTTTCTACCGGTATTTAAAAAGGACAAGAGTAAGTAAAGTGAGTGTTGGTCCTCTAGAGAGTGAGAATGGGGAGTTAATAGTAGATAATAAGGAAATGGTAGATGAAATGAACAAATATTTTGCTTCTGTCTTCACGATAGAGGATACAAAAAACATTCCAATAATAGCTGTAATTCAGGAAGTGGAAGGGAGGGAGGAACTTGCTGAAATTACAATCACCAGGGAAGCGGTACTGAGCAAACTGATGGAGCTTTTATTTAGAGATACAGCAGTGAAACAGGCCCTTCGGCCCATCGAGTCTGTGCCAACCATCAACCACCCATTTATACCGATCCTACACTAATCCCACATTCCTACCACATCCCCACCTGTCCCTATATTTCCCTACCACCTACCTATACTAGGGGCAATTTATAATGGCCAATTTACCTATCAACCTGCAAATCTTTGGCCGTGGGAGGAAACCGGAGCACCCGGCAAAAACCCACACAGTCACAGGGAGAACTTGCAAACTCCGCACAGGCAGTATCCAGAATTGAACCCGGGTCGCTGGAGCTGTGAGGCTGCGGTGCTAACCATTGCGCCACTGTGCCGGATGACAAGGCCTCGGGTCCTAATGGACTTCATCTAAGGTCCTCAAAGATGCGGCGAATGAGGTAGTAGATGCGTTGGTGTTAAAGCCTGGGTACCCAACCTGAACCCGACCAAACCCGACTACGTGCGTCGGGTTCGGGTTGGGTCGGGTCTATATTCTCTGTCCAGCATTCGGGCTCAGTTCAGGCTGGACTATACAGTTTTGTTTTGTATTGTTTTCTTTTTAATCTACAATCTTCTATGTTTCAATAATATGTTTGATATATTCAGTTCAGGTCGGGCATGAGAAAAAATTTAAGGACTTGGGCCCAGGTCGGGTTCAGGTTGGCTGTTATCGGGCTGGGCCCGAGTCGGGTTTTAATTTTACACCCGAGCCAGGCTCTAGTTGGTGTTAATTTTTCAAAATTCGCTAGATTCTGTAAAGGTTCCATCAGACTGGAAAGTAGCAAATATAACCCCTCTATTCAAGAAGGATGGGATGCAGAAAACAGGTAACTGTAGACCAGTTAGCCTGACAGCTCTCATGGAGAAGGTTATCGACCTGTTAGCTTGACCATCAAGCACCTAACTGTTCTAATCCCATTTTCCATCACCTGGCCCGTAGCCTTGTCTGCTAAAGCATTTCAAGTGCTCAGCTAAATACTTCTTAAATGCAGTGAGGGTTCCTACCTCTACCACCTCTTCAGGCAGTGCGTTCCAGATTCCAACCACCCTCCGGGTGAAAAATGTTTTTTCCTCAAATCTCCTCTAAACCAGGTGGATGTGGAAAGGATATTTCCTCTTGTGGGTGAGTCCAGAACTAGGGGGCACTGTTTTAAAATTAGGGGTTGCCCTTTTAGGACAGAGATGAGGAGAAATTTTTTCTCTCAAAGGGTTGTGCGACTTTGGAACTCTCTGCCTCAGAAGGTGGTGGAGGTGGGGTTATTGAATATTTTTAAGATGGAGGTAGATAGATTCTTTTGACGCAAAGGAATCAAAGGTTATCGGGGGTAGATGGGAGTGTGGAATTCGAAACACAAACAGATCAGCCATGATCTTATTGAATGGTGGAGCAGGCTTGAGGGGCTGAATGGCCAATTCTGCTCCTAATTCGTATGTTCGTAATTGGGAAATTTCAAAACTGAGACTGATAGACTTTTGGTAGCCAAGAGCATTAAAGGTTACAAAACCAAGGCAGGTAGCTAAAGATATGATCTAATTGAATGGTGGAACAGGCTGGAAGTGTTGAATGGTCAACTCCTGCTCCATGTTCCAAGTGTTGAGAAGCCACTTTCATAATTGCTACTGGATCTAATCACCAAAGGACAAATACAGCAAGAGATTTACATAGAACCAAACTATTTGATGTCATAGTTGCATGGCACCTGTTTTTCTTCCTCTCAGACCCTGCAAGAGTAAGATTGGAGCAGTGTGAATTTAATGCCAAATTGTTTGCAGAACAGACAGCAGTATGAATCAATTAATGCTTTGAAGGTCACAGTGCAGGATGTGCAAAGTGCAGCACATGGCAGGCACTATCATGGACATGTATTTTTATTTCTGTCGAGCACCAGGGCCTGTGAAAAATAATACAGTATATATTAAATTAAATAAAGCAATTCTGCAACTCAGAAGTACAATTAGGTAAACATCTCTGCTGCGTGGTACTGCTTTAAATGATCTTTAATGTGGAATGGGCATTACTCACAAAATGCTGAAATAGAAAAGGGTGCTTGAAACAATTAAAGAGTCCGATGCTATGTCGTCTTCTAACATGGTTTATTCAGCCTATACAGACTCTGCATATAATTCCAGTAATCTTACAACGTGTTATCACGAGCAATGAGGAACGGAGGGTGTAAGTGAGTCATAGAAGAGACATACAGCACAGAAGGAGACCATTTGGCCCATCATAACTGTGCTGGCTTTTTGTAAAAGCTATCCAATTAGTCACACGCCCATAGCCCTGCTCTTTCCTCACAAGCTGATAAAATTTCCCTTTTCAACTATTTATCCAATTCCTTTATAAAGTTACAATTGAATCTGTTTCCATCACCCTTTCGAACAGCACATTCCAGATCATAACAGTTCACTGGTAAAAATAATTCTTCTCCTCTGTCCTCTGGTTCGGTATCCTCTTGTGCCTTGTGGAAACAGTTTATCCTTATCTACTGTATGAAAACTCCTCATAATTTTCAATACCTCTATTATATATCTGAGCGATACTGAGATTCCAACAAACAACATGACTTAGGAGGTGGTGAAGGGAGAATAAGGAAATGTGGTGTGTTGCCATATGCTACTGCTCCACCAGAGGTCCTCAGTTTCACATGCAGTGAAGTTCTATCAGTGGAAGCAAAGCATCCTGGAGTAAAGGCCTACTCGGGTATAAAATTGAAACCCGACCCAGGCCCAACCCAACCACAGCCAACCCCAACCCAACCCGGGCCTGAGTCCCTTAAATTCTTTTCGTGCCTGACCCGACCCGACCCGACCCGACATGAATATCGTTCATCCGTTCCAGCAGCAGGCTATTCCTGTAGATGGAGTTGTGAGGAATCATGGGTAAGCCTGATCCCGTGACTTCCCGGAAGCAGCACTGTCCAGCACGACCCGAGCCTGAATGCTGGACTCTGACTATAGACCTGACCCGACCCCAACCCGAGACATGCAGTTAGGTCTAGTCGGGTTCAGGTTGGGTAGCCAGGCTTTATCCTGGAGTCAGAATGTTGATCCAGCGAAACTCAGAGAATTCTAATTCTTTGGACAGCCAAAACCATTTAGCTCTCACCCAGTGACCTGAGAGAGAAATTCTAGTGAATTACATCTTATTTGTGATTCCTCAGCATGTTTTTTTACATTAAGGAACTGGGTGAAATGCCGAGGCCTAAACTACAGGACACTGTCAAGATTGGAAATAATAAAAGAGAGGAGATAAATCAATAAGTTGCGGTTTGTTGAAGTCAAGCTTTGGGGTTTTAAAAGCCAATATATTATAGGGGGGAAGAGGAAAGTGAGGGAAGAGAAGAGCTGCATAGTTTGAGGTCCTGGGAAAGAATGTTATAGTGGAAGACAGTGCAATGAGTCTTAATATCAAAACAGTGATGATGGGGGGAAGGGGCAGAGCACTTCCTACAGGTATCTGGACGATAGGAGAAGTAAAAGAGGAATGTTTCTTTTCATTAACTGATGCTATTAAGGGATATGGGCCAAGGGTATAGAGTCAGGTTACAGATCACTCATGATCTCATTGAATGATGGAACCAGCTCAAGGGGCTGAATGGCCAACCCATATTCCTATCTTCCTATGTTACTAACTCTGAGCATATTTGTATCGATAAAATGAGGAGGCTCAAGAAGGTTGCAGCAGGGAGGTTATTTTACACAGATTTATCCTTTGCAGCATGTAGCTTCCATTGGATAATGTTAGAGTTAGCTATACAAAGCTTAATGAAATATATTCCCTCCCTGCAATCACTCTAAATGGGAACTGTTTAAAATTGGGAAGGAAAGTAGCCATAGCTCATTCTTCCCACTTGAGGTGGAAGAGGTGGGTCTCTCGAACTTCTATGTTATATCCTCTCCTCCTAATCTGGTAAGGCTTAGCTATAATCCTGGTCTCACTTTCCTTGTGACACCTCATGTGATTGCACCATTGGGCTACATAGCACAAGAGAGATGCAAACCTGACAGATCGTCCAAAAACACAAAAAGATTTTCTTAGATGGGAGAAATTTAGATTATAGGAACTTTGAAACTGCATTAAATGTTGAGACATTATTCTCAGCTCTTCAGTCACTAGCAAGGCTGGCATTTATTGCTCATCCCTACTTGCCCTAAATTGGGCAAAATGGAGTGGCATGCCAAGTCACTTCAGAGGACAACTAAGAGTCAAACACATTAGTGTGAGAGTGGAATCACCAGGTAAGGATAGCAGGTATCTTTCTCTAAGGGACTTGATCAGAAATACGAGCAGCAGTGGCAGAGGATAAGAGAGAGAGTGGGGTAACAGTGCAGACCTGATCGAGACACCAGCAGTGGTGACAGAGGATGAAACAAAGAAAGAAAGTAGGGGACAGTGCAGACCTGATCGGGACACCAGCAGTGGTGGCAGAGGATGAAACAAAGAAAGAAAGTAGGGGACAGTGCAGACCTGATCGAGACACCAGCAGTGGCGGCAGAGGATGAAACAAAGAAAGAGAGTGGGAGAACAGTGCAGACCTGATCGAGACACCAGCAGTGGCAGCAGAGGATGAAACAAAGAAAGAGAGTGGGGGAACAGTGCAAACTTGATCGAGACACCAGCAGTGGCGGCAGAGGATGAAACAAAGAAAGAGAGTGGGGGACAGTGCAGACCTGATCGGAACACCAGCAGTGGTGGCAGAAGATGAAACAGAGAGAGAGAGAGAGAGTGGGGGACAGTGCGGATATGATCGGTGTATTTCCAAAAAAGCAAGGAGTGACATCAGAGGGCAGCAGGTCAGTGATTTGTTGGTGAGTATTAGGTTTTATTTTAAAAATAGGGTGGCTGTTTAAACTATGATGAGGAAACTATAAAATACTGTATTAAATTTATAGCTTAACGAGTGAAACTACATAATAACAGTTCAATCAGGGTAAATATAACACTAAGGGAATTCGCATTAAGAGTATTAGCACAGAGCAGGTCTAGAGACATTGATTAAAATAAATAGCTTTTAAAGGCATTAACTAGATTCTAAAAGAGGGAATAGAGATTTCTTTCTTAGATCATGGATGGGCAGCTGAGACCTGTTGCTTGCAATTCCTGCACCATATGGGAACTTCAGGACACTTCATGTATAGGAAGTGTCTCCAGCTGTTTGAGCTCAAGCTCAGGATTTCCAAGCTTGAGAGGCAGCTGGAGTCACTGCGGAGCATCAAGGAGGATGAGAGTTTTCTGGATCATACATTCCAGGAGGTGGTCACCCCACAGGCAGTGAGAGTTCAGGATAGTAGATGGGTGACTATCTGGAAGAATAGGAAACGGCAAGAGGTGCAGGAGTCTTTGTGGTGTGTGCCACTCTCAAACCAGTACTCAGCATTGGAGACTGGTAGGAGTGACGACACCTTAAAGGACTGCAGTACAGACCGTGGCACCAATGGGAAAGGGACTGCACAGGAAGGAACAGCAGAGAGTAGAAGTGCAGTCGTTATAGAAGATTCCCTAATTAGGGAGACAGACAGGCATTTCTGTAAACATCATTGTGAGTCCTGCATGTGTGTTGCCTCCCTGGTGCCAGGGTAAAGGACACTATGGAAAGGGTGCAGAATATTCTGCAGGGGGAAGGGAGTGAACTAGAAGTTGTGGTATATGTTGGTACCAATGACATAGAGAGAGTAGGTATTGAGGTCCCAGGGTTAGATTTTCAGGAGCTAGAGTGGAAGTTAAAAAGTAGTATCTCAAAGGTAGTAATCTCTGAATTACTCCCAGTGCCACACACAAACAAGACTAGAAATAGGAAGATAGGGAGGATCAATCCATGGCTTGAGGCATGGTGCAGGAGGGAGAGCTTCAGATTCTTGGGACATTGGGATCAGTTCTGGGGCAGCAGGCACCTATTCGAAAGGGAAGGGTTGCACCTCAACAGGACTCGGGCCAATGTCCTCGCACGAAGGTTCATTAGTTTGGTTGGGGAGGGTTTAAACTAAATAAGCAGGGGGATGTGCACCAGCATATGGAAGTAGGAAAGAGGAATAAGGTGCATAAAGGAGTTAGAGTGTTGGATAATACTAGAGAAGGATGTAGTACCATATTAGATAGGGGCAGACTAAGACGAACTATGAGGAATACAAAGGCAGGTTTATAATGCATGTATGTAAACCTACCAAGTAAACTGAATAAGGTTGGTGAGCTACACGCACAAATAGACATGTGGGAATATATTTAGTGGCAATAATGGAAACATGGCATAGAAATGGTGAGGATTGTGTGTTTAATATTCAAGGATGCAAAGTGTTCAGAAAGGATAGGGAAGGATAAAAGGGTGGTGGTTTGGCAGTGCTGGTCATTGTAGTGGTAGAAAGGGAGGATGTCCTTGAGGGGGTAAAGACAGAATCCATTTAGTTAGAGTTGAGAAGAAAAAAGGGTATCATCGCACTACTGCAGGTATTCTATTGGCCTCAAAATAGTGAGAGAGAAAGATAGAGGAACCAATCTGTCGGGAGGCGGTGGTGTCGTGGTATTGTCACTGGACTAGTAACACAGAGACTCATGGCAGAAGGTGGAATTTGAATTCAATTAATAAAAAAAATTTGGAATTAAAAAGCTAGTCTAATGATGGCCATGAAACCATTGTCGGTTTTCGCAAAAACCCATCTGGTTCACTCATGTCCTTTAGGGAAGGAAATCTGCCTTCCTTACCTGGTCTGGCCTACATGTGACTCCAGACCCACATCAACGTGGTTGTCTCTTAAAATGCCCTCTGAAATGGCCTAGCAAACCACTCATTTGTACCTAACTGCTAAAAAGTCAATAAGGAATGAAACCGGACAGACCACCTGGCATCGACCGAGGCACCAGAAACGACAGTGGCAAACCCAGCCCGGTCGACTCTGCAAAGTCCTCCTTACTAACATCTGGGAGCTTGTGCCAAAGTTGGGAGAGCTGTCCCAGAGACTAGTCAAGCAACAGCCTGACATAGTAATATTCACTGAATCATACCTTATAGACAATGTCCCAGACACGGCCATCCCCAGGTATGTCTTGTCCCACCGGCAGGACAGAGGTGGAGGGAGGGAGTTACCCTGAGAGTCCTCAACATCAACTCCAGGCCCCATGAAGTCTCATGGCATCAGGTCAAACATGGGCAAGGAAACCTCCTGCTGATTACTACCCACCACCCGCCTCAGCTGAAGAATCAGTACTCCTCCATGTTGAACAGCACATGGAAGAAACACTGAGGGTGGCAAGGGCACAGAATATACTCTCGGTGGGGGACTTCAATGTCCATCACCAAGAGTGGCTCAGTAGCACCACTACTGACTGAGCAGGCCAAGTCCTAAAGGACATTGCTGCTAGACAGGGTCTGTGGCAGGTACTGAGGGAACCAACAAGAGAGAAAAACATACTTGACCTCATTCTCACCAATCGGACTGCCACAGATGCATCTGTCCATGACAGTATTGGTAGGAGTGATCACCGCACAGTCCTTGTGGAGACAAAGTCCCGCCTTCACATTGAGGATACCCTCCATCGTGTTGTGTGGCACTGTCACCGTGCTAAATGGGATAGATTTTGTACAAATTTAGCAATGCAAAACTGGGCATCCATGAGGTGCTGTGGGCCATCAGCAGCAGCAGAATTGTACTCAACCACAATCTGTAACCTCATGGCCCGGCATAACCCCAACTCTACCATTAACATCAAGCTAGGGGATCAACCCTGGTTCAATGAAGAGTGCAGGAGGGCATGCCAGGAGCAGCACCAGGCATTCCTCAAAATGAGGTGTCAACCTGGTGAAGCTACAACCCAGGACTACTTGCATGCCAAACAGCGTAAGTAGCCTGTGATAGGCAGAGCTAGGCGATCCCATAACCAATGGATCAGATCTAAGCTCCTGTAGTCCATTCGTGAATGATGGTGGACAATTAAACAACTAGCAAGGAGGAGGTGGCTCCACAAATATTCCCATCCTCAATGATGAGGGAGCCCAGTGCAAGAGACAAGGCTGAAGCATTTGCAACAATCTTCAGCCAGAAGTGCCAAGTGGGTGATCCACCTTGGCCTCCTCCTGAAGTCCCCAGCAACACAGATGCCAGACTTCAGCCAATTCGATTCACTCCACGTGATATCAAGAAACAACTGAAGGCATTGGATACTGCAAAGGCTATGGACACTGACAACATTCCGGCAATAGTACTGAAGACCTGTGCTCCAGAACTTGCCGCACCCCTAGCCAAGCTGTTCCAGTACAGCTACAACACTGACATCTACCTGGCAATGTGGAAAATTGCCTAGGTATGTCCTGTACACAAAAAGCAGGACAAATCCAAACCGGCCAATTACAGCCACATCAGTCTACTCTCAATCATCAGTAAAGTGATGGAAGGTGTCATCGACAGTGCTATCAAGCGGCACTTGCGAAGCAATAACCTGCTCACTGACAGTCAGTTTGGGTTCCTAATCTCATTACAGCCTTGGTTCAAACATGGACAAAGGAGCTGAACTCAAAGGTGAGGTGAGAGTGACTGCCCTTGACATCAAGGCAGAATTTGACCGAGTATGGCATCAAGGAGCCCTAGCAAAACTGAGGTCAATGGGAATCAGGGGGAAAACCCTCCGCTGGCTGGAGTCATACCTAGCACAAAGGAAGATGGTTGTGGTTGTTGGAGGTCAATCATCTGAGCTCCAGGACATCACTGCAGGAGTTCCTCAGGGTAGTGTCCTAGGCCCAACCATCTTCAGCTGCTTCATCAATGATCTTCCTTCAATCATAAGGTCAAAAGTGGGGATGTTCGCTGATGATTGCACAATGTTCAGCACCATTTGCGACTCCTCAGATACTGAAGCAGTCTGTAAAGAAATGCAGCAAGACTTGGACAATATCCAGGCTTGGGCTGATAAATGGCAAGTTACATTCATGCCAGGCATGACCATCTCCAACAAGAGAGAATCTAACCAATCTCCCCTTGACATTCAATGGCATTACAATTGCAGAATCCCCCACTATCCACGTCCTAGGGGTTACCATTGACCAGAAACTGAACTGCAGTAGCCATATAAATAGCGTGGCTACAAGAGCAGGTCAGAAGCTAGGAATCCTGCAGGGAGTAACTCACCTCCTGATTTCCCAAAGCCTGTCCACCATCTACAAGGCACAAGTCAGGAGTGTGATGGAATACTCTCCACATGCCTGGATGGGTGCAGCTCTAACAACACTCAAGAAGCTCGACAGCAACCAGGATAAAACAGTCCGCTTGATTGGCATGCCATCCACAAGCTTTCACTCCCTCCACCACCGACGCACAGTGGTAGCAGTGTGTACCATCTACAAGATGCACTGCAGCAATGCACCAAGGCTACTCAGGCAGCACCTTCCAAACCCACGACCTCTGCCACCTAGAAGGACAAGGGCAGCAAATCTATGGGAACACCACCACCTGCAAGTTCCCCTCCAAGTCACACACCATCCTGACTTGGAACTATATCGCTGTTCCTTCACTGTCACCAGTCAAAATCCTGGAACTCCCTTCCTAACAGCATTGTGGGTGTACCTACCTCACATGGACTGCAGTAGTTCAAGCAGGAAGCTCGCCACCACCTTCTCATGGACAATTAGGGATGGGCAATAAATGCTGGCCTAGCCAGCGACGCCCATATCCCATGAAACAAATAAAGAGATAGGCAAGAACTATGGAGTCACCATATTGGGGGAACTTAATTACCCAAATATTGATTGGGATAATGTTAGAGTAAAGGACAAGGAGGGGGACAATTTTCTGCAATGTGTTCAGGAGAACTTCCTTTACTAGTATATTCTCAGGCCAACCCGGAAGAAGGCATCGTTGGATCTGGTGCTGGGGGTGAGGTGGGCCAAGTGGACCAACAGTCTGTGGGAGAACACTTGGATTAGAGTGATCATAAGGTTAAGATTAGTCATGGAGAAAAGCAAGGAACGATCTAAAGTAGAACTTCTAAATTGGAAGACGACTAACTTTAATAGGATGAGAGGTGATCCAGTCAGGGTAAAATGGAACCAAAGATTGACAGGAAAAATTGTAACAGAACAACGGATGCTCTTTAAGGAGATATGTCAAGTATTGGCTAGGTACATTCCAACAAGGGCAAAAGGTAAGGAAACCAAAGCCGGGGCTCCTTGGATGATGGCGGAGATAGAGAATATGATGAAACAAAAAAAAGAGGGTGTATGATGCATGTCAGGTGAATTCTTCAAATGAGAACCAGGACAAATACAGTAAGTTGAGAGGGGATGTGAAGAGGAAAATAAGACTGCAAAAGGGAGAGTATGAAAATAGAATGACAGTTAACATAAAAGGGAACCTATAAATCTTCTAACAGTTTCATCGTCACGTTTACAAATACCAAACATACAAACTGAACCGAAATGTTAACTCTGCTTCTCTTTTCACTGATGTTGCCAAACCTGCTGAGTGGTTCCAGCATTTCTTGTTTTTATTTCTGAAAGTACTATGGTGGGATTTGAACTCACATTCTCTGGATTAACAAAGTCAGGTCTACCAGATTACTGAAACAAAAACAAGAAATGCTGGAATCACTCAGCAGGTCTGGCAGCATCTGTGGAAAGAGAAGCAGAGTTAACGTTTCGGGTCAGTGACCCTTCTTCGGAACTGACAAATATTAGAAAAGTCACAGATTATAAACAAGTGAGGTGGGGGGGGGGCAAGAGATAACAAAGGAGAAGGTGCAGATTGGACCAGGCCACATAGCTGACCAAAAGGTCACGGAGCAAAGGCAAACAATATGTTAATGGTGTGTTGAAAGACAAAGCATTAGTACAGATTAGGTGTGAATACACTGAATATTGAACAGCAGCAAGTGCAAACCTGAAGAAAAACAACCTGAAAAAAACAGTGGGTAAGCAAACTGAACAAACTAAGATGAAATGAAATAAATGCAAAAAAAGATTGTAAAAAATGTAAAAAGCAATGTAAAAAAAAAGGAAGAAAAAATAACTAAAAATGAAAGTAAAATGGGGGGCTGTCATGCTCTGAAATTATTGAACTCAATGTTCAGTCCAGCAGGCTGTAGTGTGCCTAATCGGTAGATGAGATGCTGTTCCTCGAGCTTGCGTTGATGTTCACTGGAACACTGCAGCAATCCCAGGACAGAGATGTGAGCATGAGAGCAGGGGGGAGTGTTGAAATGGCAAGCAACCGGAAGCTCAGGGTCCTGCTTGCGGACTGAGCGGAAATGTTCCGCAAAGCGGTCACCCAGTCTGCGCTTGGTCTCCCCAATGTAGAGGAGACCACACTGTGAGCAGCGAATACAGTATACTACATTGAAAGAAGTGCAAGTAAATCGCTGCTTCACCTGAAAGGAGTGTTTGGGGCCTGGGATAGTGAGGAGAGAGGAGGTAAATGGGCAGGTATTACACCTCCTGTGATTGCAGGGGAAGGTGCCCTGGGACGGGGACAAGGTGGTGGGGGTAATGGAGTAGTGGACCAGGGTGTCGCGGAGGGAACGATCCCTTCGGAATGCTGACAGGGGAAGGGAGGGGAAGATGCGACTGGTAGTGGTATCACGCTGGAGGTTGCGAAAATGGCGGAGGATGATCCTTTGGATATGGAGGCTGGTGGGATGAAAAGTGAGGACAAGGGGAACCCTGTCACGGTTCTGGGAGGGAGGGGAAGGGGTGAGGGTAGAGGTGCGGGGAATGGGTTGGACACGGTTGAGGGCCCTGTCAACCACAGTGGGGGGAAATCCTCGGTTGAGGAAAAAGGAGGTCATATCAGAAGCACCGTCATGGAAGGTAGCATCATCAGAGCAGATGCGTCGGAGACGGAGAAACTGGGAGAATGGAATGGAGTCCTTACAGGAGGTAGGGTGTGAAGAAGTGTAGTCGAGGTAGCTGTGAGAGTCAGTGCGCTTATAATGGATATTGGTAGACAAGCTATCCCCAGAGATGGAGACAGAGAAGTCGAGGAAGGGAAGGGAAGTGTCAGAGATGGACCATGTAAAGGTGAGAGAAGGGTGGAAATTGGAAGCAAGATTACTGGCCCAGTCCATGGCCATTGGCTACCATATCCGCATGTGCTGTATATTCTGGAGGCCATTGTGAGCTCTATATAACTGCCTCTGGAAAGTATGCAGGTGGAGATATGAGGTGAGGGACAGGCTTGAACGTGATGCAATCTGCAGTCAAATAGCCGTGAAGTACCAGGGGGCTGTGCAATTGTTCTCAGCACAAGTCAACGCCTTGCAGTGGAAGAAGGAAGACAACTGGAGGAACGGTACAGCTGGGTTACACCTGCAAAGAGACACGAAGGGAAGACGCGCGCGTTGCTTGTTGTGCAAGAGGGGACTGCAAATCGCGTTCTTGAAAGCTCAATTAAGAAACATCAGTACGCGTGTGATGCTTGTATCAAAACTCTGGGAAATTAAAAGCAAAGATTTCGTGGGTGATTTAAAAAAAAAACCCTTTGTATCGCAAAACCAAAGCGACAGAAGCAGAAGTACAAGAGCTCGGGGATCTGTCTGTAGAGTAGAGTAAGCTACATGGCATCGTCTTGTTTCATCTCTGCTTTATCACCGAACAGAAAGGTGCAGTATATTGTTATCTTGTTGTGCATTTTAGCTGCAGAGGCCGGTGAGGTCGTCTGATTTGAATGTTGCATTTTTTCCCCAAAAATCGCAAATGTATTCGAATAACATGTATGTATTAACCTTCATTTAAATGGTTTATAATGGGAATTAAGTGTTTATAACATGCAATGCATATAAACATTGAGATAATCTATGCCAAATAGATCTATTTGTTGTGTTCCAGTTGAATTACTCTCCAATATTTAACATGTTTGTGTGTGTGTGTATATATATATATATATAATCAATCCCTTATTGTGCTGATTGCATAGATTTAAAAGAAGAAAGTAATACTTTAATTACATTTTATTATTGCATTTACTGTTCCTTCTTTCCCACCCAAACGCCTATTTATTGAGCCGCTTTCCGCTGGGGATTTCAGGTTGCAGACCATTAATGGCTTGTGACCGAGAGTAACCTCAGAGTTTTTTGACCGAGAGTAACCTCGGAGTCTGCAGCGAATTCCGAAACTGCAGATGGAGGAACGTAGACAGAGCTCATATCAGCAATTGTTTCAGTGAGCGCATCGTAACGCAATTAAAGTCAACTTCGACCCACATACAACGCTGTGTTCTTCAAACACATGCATTGATTAATTATTGTCATTTCCAGCTGCCTTCGACCAAATCCCTCCTCTTCAGAACATCAGTAAATCTCATTTTATATCCTCTGTGTTTTGTTCCATTTTGAATGTATTTTTCTTTCTCTTCCTCCCATTGCCTTTTACCCAGAAGCAGGTCCAGAGTGTAAGGGAAGGGGCGCAGGGGGTGTGTGAAGTGTGAGATGTTGAGGCAAAAGCTGTGGTTATGTTCATTTTGCTGATGAAAATCATATTGAGTTTGATGAACTTAATCCTTTTTTTTTAAAGAGATGTCTGGCTTTGCTTTGTATTTAGAAATTTCTGGACAGTCTTTTCTATATATATTGCCAGCCCTGCCTCAGTGGGTAGCATTCTCACCTCTGAGTCAGAAGGTTGTGAGTTCAGCTCCACTTCCGAGACCTGATCAGTGCAGTACTGAGGGAGTGCTGTACGGTCTTTCTGATGTGACATTAAACTGATGCCCTGCCTGGTGGACATAAAAGATCCCCTGGTGCTATTTCGAAGAGCAGGGGAGTTATCCCTGGTGTCCTGTCCAATATTTATCCCTCAACCAATATGACACAAACAGATGTTGTGGTCATTATCACATTGCTGTTTGTGGGAGCTTGTTGTGCTCAAATTGGTTTCCTTGTTTCCTACATTACAACAGTGACCACACGTCAAAGGTATGACTGTTATGTGCTTTGGGATGTCCTGAGGTTCTGAAGGGTGCTATATAAATGCAAGTCTCTTTTCACTCAAAGACTGGCAATCTGGTGATGGCCAAGAGAATGGGCAGTGTCCACTTCTGCAAACACCTGCCCATGTTACTGTGTGGTTGGAAGATTTGGTTCCGGACTGTCATCCCCCTCTCCATGGAGTGGCGATGCAGCACTTGGACAGTCGGGCACCAACTGATATCAGCCCCCTCTTAGCAATAGGGCACGGACACACTGACTCACCACAGTATCACAGCTCAATAGCATTTATCCCAACAGTATTGAGGCTTTCAGCTAATTCGGTTTTGATTAGAATTGCTGGTAAAAATCAAAATCATATTTCTTTGGAGCTTACGGAATGTTTTGTTGCAATGTTTAGATTCTGCAATTAGTGCCACAGCTTTGTTTATTTTGTACTCCAGCTAGTTATCCTTCTCCTTCTCACAGCTTCCTTTGCTGTTGAGAATATACTGAAGAAACCCCACTGCTCTTTGCCTTTGTTCTTTAATCCCTGTTGACCATAAACTCATTTCAGCATAGCTAGATTGGTAAATGGACCTGTTCAATTAAATTATTTTTGATCTGTTCAGTTTGTACAATACCGGTGACGTCCAGAATCTCTCCAGTTCCAACAATTTTCTCCCTTCATCTCCTGATGGGGGTGATTCATATTGGACACAGCTCCACCAGCATTAGAATTCCTCCAGTACCTTGCTTAAGTGGCCATTTAGATAATCAGCTGTGGTGCAGTTACTGGCACTCTTTTTAATTTACAAAGGTTGTGGGTTCAAGTCCCACTCCAGAGACTTTAAGCACAAAGATCTAGACTGACACTCCAGCGCAGTACTGAGGAAGCACTGCACTGTCAGAGGTGCTGTCTTTTTGATGAGACGTTACACTGAAGCCCCATCTGCTCTCTCGGGTGGACATAAAAGATGCCATGGTACCACTTTGAAGAAGAGCAGGGGAGTTATGCCCAGTGTCCTGGCCAATATTCATCCCTTAAAAAAAGTCTGGTCATCATCACGTTGCTTGTTTGCGGGAGCTTTCTGTGCACGAATTGGCTGCTGCATTCCTACATTACAATGTAACTACACTTCACTTAAGAGGACTTCATTGACTGTAAAGTGCTTTGGGATGTCCTGAGGTCATAAAAAGTGCTATATAAATGCAAGTTGTCTTCTTGCTTTCATCGCTGTTATAACACTTTGACTAGACTTCTCCAATGCACCCCTCTTAAACCCTCCGAGCTCTAACTTTTACCAACTCCAACTGGTCCAAAACTCTGCCCCCATGCATGTTGTCCTGGATTAAGTTTCACTTTGGAATGTTAACAGACAGGAAGAGACCCTCTGGTCCATCCAGGCCATCACTTCTATTCTTGACAACCTCCATTTTCTTCCTGTCCCCCAATTCATCAAGCTTGAAATACTCGCCCTCATTTACAAATCCTCCATGGCTTCACCCTCATGTTCCCATCATGGCCTTTCAGTCCTCTAACTCTGCCACTATGAACAGCAGGGTCCTCTGCCATTTTGACCCTGCTTTTTGGAAGACCCTTTCTAAACCCCTCCACTTCTAATTCATTCCCCACTTTTAAAAAGTTGCCTCAAAGTCCATCTTATTTTTTATATTTAGAGATACAGCACTGAAACAGGCCCTTTGGCCCACCAAGTCTGCTGACCATCAACCACCCATTTATACTAATCCTACATTAATCCCATATTCCTACACATCCCCACGCCTATACTAGGGACAATTTATAATGGCCAATTTATCTATCAACCTGCAAGTCTTTGGCTGTGGGAGGAAACCAGAGCACCCAGCGAAAACCCACACAGTCACAGGGAGAACTTGCAAACTCCACGCAGGCAGTACCCAGAATTGAACCCAGGTTGCTGGAGCTGTGAGGCTGCTGTGCTTGCCACTGCGCCACTGTGCCGCCCATCTTTTTTTTACAGCTGCTTAAAGTATGCTTTTTTATGTTCAAGACACATTATCGGATCTTCTGTGGCCATCACAGACTAGAGGTCATTACATGCCCTTTCTGCTTTGACATGGTGTTCTGGCAATTCAGAACTTGCTTCCACTTATATCTAATGCAATGTGTTAGTGGTGTTTAATTTTGAGGTATGGTCAATGAATTAGTGAATTATTCCCCACTCTCCTGAGCCTAGAACTTTCAAGCATCAATATTTTTTTCATATGCACCATTAATACTGAATTGGATACTTTAATAGAGGAAATGTCTGTGTGCACTGATTTACAAGCAGTAAGATATGTCAGTAGCAAAGCTATAAATGTGATAAAATCATGACTTTTTACACGTATAATAATATTGTTGCTACTGTTTTTCCTTTTAGTTTTGTTCCCTGCACGCATTAAGGTGCTGTCTAACACTGAGATACATTTTTCACATGCACCATCTGTCATCCAGTATTTTGCCTGTATGGCTGTTCTTTCTGTGCGAGCCTAGACTGTTAGTCTCTCAGCTATCTAACCATAAGGGAATGATCACCAAGCCTGATTCCATCGTGACCCAACATCCACAAACCAGCAGACAGAAACATACACTCATAACCTTTCCCTGAGTGGACATTGGATTGGTAAAAGGAATAAGAGCCAGAATCATGGAAAGTTTAAAAAAAAAAATTCGCCTTTCTGAATCCAGGGGCACCGAGGCCAGTTGCAATGCTGTTACTGCATCCAGAACAAGGACCCGGAACTCAGCACGGGCTGGGAAAAAAATAGATTCACATAAAGTGCGTGAATAAATTGCATTTTCTTCCTTGTGTGCATTACTTATAATATTTACTGTGCACTGTAATAAACGTTCCATTGAAAGAAAAAGTGGTGTTGAAATTCAGTAGGCTGATGGGGCCCCACCACTTAGAAGCCCTTATGGGAAAAGAAAAGGTTGCTCAGCTGCTCTCTGTATATAGGCCATGAGACCCCATGTGTTAGTGAAATTACCACCCACTTCTCTCATTAACCAGCTAACAAATGAAGCTGATTTATTGATTACCGTGCTTCTTTAAACAAGGCAACATGACCCACAGAACAAATGAAAGATCCCACATCCCATCTGTCTCTTGCATCTCCATAAATAAAAGATGATTAAGGTATCGTCAAAAGAGATAATTTATTAAAATTTTGTTAACTCTAATCTGCCCTGATGCACTAGGTAGATTGAAAATAAATAATAAAAAACCGTGGCCCTGTGTGCTGTTTGGATAGTTCAGATAGATTTTAAGTAATCTGTTAAAAGAAAGCAGAGCCTCCTCCTTGTGACTTGATCAGTATTCTTCCAATACCACCAAAAATAGAGGAAACTGTGATTTATCTCATCGTTGTTTGTGGGATCTTGCTGTTTGCAAAATGGCTACTTTATTTCAGATGAGACGTTAAACTGAGGACCAGTCTGCTCTCTCAGATCCCACAGTATCATTCAAAGAAGAGCAGGGGATTTCTCCCAGAGTCCTGGCCAATATATATCTGTCAACCAACACCAAAAAAATACATGACTTGGTCATTTATTTAATTACTCTTAGTAGGAATTTGCTACGTGCAGATTAGCTGCCATGTTTCCAACTTACAACATTAACTACACTTCAAAAGTAACTTCATTGACTGCACAGTGCTTTGGATATCCTCAGGTCGTGAAAGGTGCTAAAGGTGGTATATAAATGCTACATCTTTCTTTCTTCGGATTTCAAACTGAGTTCTGTGGATCTTAGGGAACTCAAAGGATTGCAAGGAGATTCGCAAGCTCATTGTATTTCTGTCCATCTGGGCCAGACATATCAGCACTACAAGTAGCATCTCAGGGATTCTGTATTCTGTATGTTTCTGGATTAGTTGACTTGCTACCATATTATTTCTGCATTTTGCCATTGAGCAAGACTATGGCTAGAATTTTACAGTAGGCGGACGGGAGCCGGCCACTGACTGAAACGTCGGTGGTGAACCCGCTTCTGCCTCGCCTGGGGATCCAACCTGTGTTTGGCGGGTCCCCAGGCTTCAGTTGGTGTGAGGCGGGACTTCCACCTGCTTGAGGTAGGAAGTCCCGCCTAATAGAGCTGCCAGCCAATCAGCGGGCTGGCAGCTCTGAATCCCAGCAGCGCCATTGGGAGCGGTGGCCACTGCTGGGACTGCAGCCCAGCATGAAGACAAAATGCCTCGGATCTGGGAGGGAAGGTAAGTTTTGGTTGCCTCGCCGGGGGTAATCCGGCGGGCCCCAGCGAGGCAAGGGTGGTCGATTGGGGGGACGGGGGGGGGGGGGGGGTGGCGGTCTTCCATCGGGCACTGGGTGCTTGACCATGAGGGTCACCCTGTGATGCTCGGAAGCCGCCTGCTTTTGTTAGGTGCTTCTCCCGGCTCCAGGATGCCCGCTTGCCACGCGTAAAATCTGCGTGGAGGTGGGTTAGGGTTAGAGTTAAGTGGCCACTTAAGGGCCTTGATTGGCATGGGGCGGGCGGGCTGTTTTTCGCCACCGCCGCCCTGTGTAAAGTGGAGGCGGGAGTGGGTTGGGAAAGTCTCCCGGTGACTCCCGCTCCATTTTACGCCACCATCCCACTTGTCGGGTTGGCGGAAAATTCTAGCCTATAAGTGACAGAGAGGGAAGGAACATGAGGCGCATGCTATTTCCTCCAGCAACCGGTTCAAGAGTGGCATTAGCAGATCCACCAACTTGTGGGTGAAAGTAATTTAATGGAGAATAAAAAAATAAAGAACACCTGAGGGAGATTTCATACATCTAGATTACCCTCAACACTAAACATTCTGGAAAAACTGTCTATTCTAATCCAATCAGGCTGTAATACCTGATGGATCGTCTCTATCTTTGCTGACTGTATTAACTGTCCAGCTACAGCTTCTCTCCTCCATTCAACTTAATTCCATCTATAAGGGAAGGCCTTTGGAAACACATTCTTCAAAGTAATGCACTGTATGGAAAGTGCTTTCTAATGTTCCTGAGAGACTTAAATGTGTTATGCATTTTTTTTTAACTGTGACTACTTGAAAACTGAAATTACGATAAAATACAAATGTGTCAATGTTCTTATTTCTATCACGCCACTGTCAGAAAAGACCAAACACATACCAGGCTCTTGCCTACATGGAGGAAAAGAAAATCACATTCCCAAGTCCCTATCCAGAAGAAGGAATGAAGGTTATAGTGATATCAATAGATCTGTTTGATTCATTTTGATTTTAGAAAGCGTGTATAGAGATCTTGGGCTGCAGTAGATGAGAAATCCTTGATTGAGGTTGTTATGCATGGAATGTTAAAGGAGTACACATGATGAATTGGGAAGTGTTTTCCTATTTCAAGCCATCCTCTGTTCCAACACACTCCTGACCAACAAGTTCAATGTGGCATTAATCGTGACTTGGGGCTAAGTCATCTCTTGCCCTCTCAGCTGCAGTTGGTGTACAGCTCGTGAAAACCAGGGAATGAGGAGAAATATGAGAAGAGTTTTATCCTGGCATTAAAATATAGAAAGATGAAAGATACGAAGTAGTGATCAGGGGCCAAATAAATGCTTAACTGAAGCAGTAACTTCACATTTGCAAACGTCAGCAAAATCCCTGGTCTAAAATTGATCCTTATAATTATGCTTAAAATTATATTTGGCCACCTTCAGTTTTGCACTTGTGAAATACACCAGCACATTTAACTCCTGAGATATTGCAATATTTATAACGAGTCTATTTTTAAGCACAGTCAGTTTTTTTTTTTGACAGTTCATGCTGCTGTATTGATAATCACTGCAGGAGTTAGAAATGAAAGTGAGTTGGAAACAAATGAAAGAAAAATGTGAGGAGCTAAAGGAAAGAGGTAGAAAAACAAGGTGATGAAGAGAAGTCAGGATTTGAATGTATAATTTAAGTTTTCTTATGTCAGCTTGGCTCAGTTGATAGCATGCTGACCTTAGTGAAGTAAGTATAGGTACAAGCCCCACTTGAGGACCTGAGTATAGACAGAGGGTTGATACTCCAGCCAGTACTGAGCGACTGCTATTATTGGAAGTGTTGTCCTTCGAGTGAGAGAATTAACCAAGGTTCCATCTGCTTGTTCCGAAAATTCTATAAAACTATTTGAGGGAAGCAGCTCATTCTTTTGGCCAATATTTCCTCCTTCAACCAATAATCAAGAAAAATAGATCTATTGATGAATCAGCTCTTAGATGTTTGATACAGAAAAGCTGCCTTATCTGTCTACATAACACAGTGATTGCACTTCGAAACACATTCTCTACGAAGCACTTTAAGATATTTGGACATGATAAGGAGATACGTCATGCTACACAAATGCAAACCTCGCCTCCTTTTTCTTTATTTAACAAAAAGGAGAACAAAGGACTTTTACACATGATATAATTTTGGAACTTTCATATGTTTAACAGTACATTCCTTAGGTCTGTGTTTCTCGGAGGGATTCAGTGTGTGTATCCCAGACGAGGTGAGGAGACAGAGCTAGGTTGTGTAGGATAGGTGGAGGGGCAGGGAGTAGAAATCAGAGGTGAGTTATGGATGGATGGATGGTTTCAAAGTTGAGAACAAGAAAAGGAGAGGAAGTAGCACAGACTCAGTCAACATCTTACAGCCAGGTGGGTTATGGGTGCAAGCACAAAGACATGGAGTCACAGGGCTGAGAACAGACACATGTTTGGCTTGCATGTGGCCAGATTTGGAATGCCTACCAATTTCAGTATATGTAGCTGCAGGAAGCCCATTTGTGAGACTCTTTTCCCAAATGATGTTGATCCTTTAACGGGTGAGTCATCGCCAAGTGGTGAGGGATTTCAATCCTCTACTGTTGAGTGAACCAAACATCATTCCCATTGCTATTGTATTGTTATAACACCCCACTTATGGACAATGCTCTGCTATGCATTTATAAAGAAAGCCAGAAAAGCTACCTCAAAAATGTGGAGTCCGTGAACCCATCCTTAATGCAGCTTAATGTCGCTTGTTTGTAGCGAAAGTGCTTACGATTTATTTCAGTAGAAATACATACCAAGAGAAATCTTCCCAATTTCATTGACCTATATAAACAAAGCAAAATCCTACACATTGGTTTGGGTCATTTTGGAGTGGACTTCTGCCTGTAAGATGAAATAAAGGTGCATTTTTACAATGCTTATTTAGTGTCCAAATATGCAGATTATATAAAAAGAGGCTGCAGTTGCTACAATTGTACATGCCTTGGAGGTGGTGCAGTGAAGGGTCACTGAATTGATTCCTATGATGAGACGTTGAGCAGATTGAGCCTACACTCTCTCTTTTGTTTAGAAGAAAGAGAGGTGATCTCTTTGAAACTTATAAGATTCTGAGGAGGCTTTACAGAGTAGATGCTCAGAGACTGTTTCCCCTGCCTGAAGAGTCAAGAACTAGGGGCATAGTCTCGGGATACGACCAGATGACCATACGAATTAGGAGCAGAAGTAGGCCATTTGGCCCCTCTAGCCTGCTCCACCGTTCAATAAGATCATGGCTGATCTGTTTGAGTCTCGAATTTCATACTCCCATCTACCCCTCCCCCCCCCCCACCCCGCTCCCCGATAACCGTTGATTCCCTTGCCTAACAAGAATCTATCTACCACCGGCTTAAAAATATTCAATGACCCCACCTCCACCACCTTCTGAGGCAGAGAGTTCCAAAGTCGCACAACCCTCTGAGAGAAAAAATTTCTCCTCGTCTCTGTTCTAAAAGGGAAACCCCTAATTTTAAAACAGTGCCCCTTAGTTCTGGATTCACCCACAAGAGGAAACATCCTTTCCACATCCACCTTGTCAAGACGGTTCATGATCTTATAAACTTCAATCAAGTCTCCCCTCACTCTTCTAAACTCCAGTGAAAACAAGCCTAGTCTGTCCAACCTTTCCTCATAAGACAACCCACTCATTCCAGGTATCAATCTAGTAAACCTTTTCACACAGTATTCGAAATGTGGTCTCACCAATGCCCTGCATAACTGAAGCATAACATCCTTACTTTTATTTTTAATTCCTCACGTAATAAAGGATAGCATTCCATTAGTCTTCTTTATTACTTGCTGTACCTGTATGCTAACTTTTTGTGACTCATGCACTAGAACATCTAGATCCCTCTGCACGTCGGGCTTCTGCAGTCGTTCTCCGTTTAAGAAATACTCTGCTTTTTTTATTCTTCCTGCCAAAGTGAACAACTTCACATTTTCCCACATTATACTCCATCTGCCAGATTTTTGCCCACTCACTCAACCTATCTACATCAGTCAGCAGCCTCCTTATGTCCTCCTCACAACATACTTTCCTGTCTATCTTTGTGTCATCTGTAAATTTAGCTACCATGCCATCGCTCCCCTCATCTAAGTCATTGATATAAATTGTGAAAAGTTGAGGCCCCATCACAGACCCCTGCAGGACTCCACTCATCACATCCTGCCAATCAGAAAAGACCCATTTTTGCAAACTCGCTGTTTTCTGCCAGCCAGCCAGTCTTCTATCCATGCTAATATGTTTCCCCCTGCACCATGAGCTCCTACTTTGCGCAATAACTTTTTATGTAGCACCTTGTCAAATGCCTTCTGGAAATCCAAATGCAGTACATCAATGGGCTCCCCTTTATGCACAACGCATGTTACTCCTTCAAAGAACTCCAATAAATTGGTTAAACATGATTTCCCTTTCAAAAAGCCATGCTGACTATACCCGATTACCTTGAGTTTTTCAAAGTGTCCAGCTATAGTCTCCTTAATGATTTTATTCTAACACCTTCCCCACAACAGTTACCTGTTTTCTGCCTCATGCCCTCCCACCCCCCACTTCTTAAATAGAGGAGTTATATTTGCTACTTTTCAGTCTGATGGAACCTTTCCAGAATCTAGTGAATTTTGAAAAATTAGCACCAATGCATCTGCTACCTCATTAGCCACTTCTTTTAAGACCCTAGGAAGAAGTCCATCAGAACTCAGGGACTTTGCAGCCCACAACTCCATCAATTTGCTCAGTGCCGCTTCCCTGGTGATTGTAATTTCAGCAAGTTGTTCTCTTCCTTTTACCACCTGATTTACAGCTATTACTGGAATGTTTTTTGTATCCTCTATAGTGAAGACAGAAGCAAAATGTTTGTCATCTGCCATTTCCTTATTATCTACTATTAACTCCCCATTCTCACTCTAGAGGACCAACACTCACTTTACTTACTCTTTTCCTTTTTAAATACCTGTAGAAACTCTTGCTATCCGTTTTTATATTTCTAGCTAGCTTCCTCTCAAGATCTAATTTCTTTCTCCTGATTAACCTTTTAGTCATTCTCTGACATTCTTTATATTCTGACCAATCATTTGACCTCTCACTCATCTTTCCGCAATTATGTACTTTTTCCTTAAGGTCGATGCTTTCCTTAACTTCTTTAGTTAACCACAGATGGTGGGTTCTCCCCTTAGAATTTTTCTTTATAGTAGGAGTATACTGATTCTGTGTATTCTGAAATATCCTCTTAAATGTCTGCCACTGCTTCTCTATTGATCTATTTCCTAGCCTAGTAACCCAGTTCACTTCAGCTTGCTCAGCTTTCATGCTCACATAGTTGCCCTTATTTATGTTTAAAATACTAGTCTTATACCCACTCTTCTCTCTTTCAAACTGGATGTAAAATTCAATCATATTGTGGTCACTGCTACCTAGAGGTGCCTTTACTCTGAGGTCATTAATTAATCCTGTCATATTACACCATACCAAGTCTACCTGCTCTCTGGTTCCAGAACGTGCTGCTCTAAGAAACTATCTCAAAAGCATTCTATGAACTCCTCATCCAGGCTATTATTGCCAATCTGATTTTTCCAGTTTATATGTAGATTAAAATCACCCACCATTATTGCTGTCCCTTTGTCACAAGCATCCAATATTTCCTCTTGTATACTTGGTCCTACATTGTGGTTATTGTTAAGGGGCCTGTAGACCACTCCCACTAGTGACTTCTTTCCCCTACTATTCGTCATCTCCACTCAAACCGATTCTACATCCTGTTCTCCTGAACCAAGGTCATCTCTAACTATTTCACCAGTACCATCCTTGATTATGGGCGGCACAGTGGCACAGTGGTTAGCACCGCAGCCTCACAGCTCCAGCGACCCGGGTTCAATTCTGGGTACTGCCTGTGTGGAGTTTGCAAGTTCTCCCTGTGTCTGCGTGGGTTTCCTCCGGGTGCTCCGGTTTCCTCCCACAAGCCAAAAGACTTGCAGGTTGGTAGGTAAATTGGCCATTATAAATTGCCCCTAGTACAGGTAGGTGGTAGGGAAATATAGGGACAGGTGGGGATGTGGTAGGAATATGGGATTAGTGTAGGATTAGTATAAATGGGCGGTTGATGGTCGGCACAGACTCGGTGGGCCGAAGGGCCTGTTTCAGTGCTGTATCTCTAAATTCACAAAAAAAAATTCAAAAATAAATTAACAGTGCTACCCCTCCACCTTTACCCAGCTTCCTATTCTTCTTGAATGTCATATACCCCTCAAAATTCGGGACCCAATCCTTGTCATCCTGCAGCTACATCTCCGTAATGGCTACAGATCATATTTATTTACTTGGATGTACGCTATCAGTTCGTTTGCTTTGTTATGAATGCTCTGTGCATTCGGATACAGAGCCTTTAGTTTTGTCTTTTTGTTATCTTTGTAAATCTAGTCTTGACTGTTGGTGTGTTCTTAGGATTTTTCTCTCTGTACCTTCCTGCCATTCTCTGACCTTCATTTCCCATATTACTATTCTGCTCTCAGGCCTTGACTCCCTTTACTTCCCTAATTATACGGTTTGCTGGAATACTGGTCCCAGCACAGTTCAGGTGCAGACCGTCCCATCGATACAGCCCCCACTTTCCCCAGTACTGATGCCAGTGTCCGACCAACTGAAACCCACTTCTCCCACACCAGTCTTTGAGCCATGTATTCATTTCACTAATCTTATGTCCCCTCAGCCAATTGGCACGTGGCTCAGTTAATAATCCAGAGATTATTACCCTTGAGGTTCTGCTCTTCAATTTGGTGCCTAGCCCCTCATACTGTCTAAGCAGAACCTCTTTCCTAGTCCTACCTATGTCGTTGGTACCTACATGGACCACGACAACTGGATCCTCCCTCTCCCACTTCAAGTTCCTGTGCAGCCCTGTCCCGAACCCTGGCACTGGGTAGGCAACAAATTATGTTCAAATTTAAAATGAAACTTAACGATGTAAACATGTGATGCTGTATTTACATCCTCCATCCAAGGGTGGTGCTGCACTGGCTCTATTGGGCAAGCTTCTAATTAGATTGTGGCACATCTTTATTATAAGTGCAAAGATGAGCGTTTATATTGGGGAAATATGGGCAAACCTGGAATTTCTTCATTGATCTCCAGTGTGAGACTGGTCCCCTTGAGATTTTAAACACAAACAGAAAATGCTGGAAATACTCAGCAGGTCAGGTAGCATTAGTGGAGAGAAAAGCAGAGTTAATGTTTCAGGTCGATGCCCTTTCATCAGAACCCTGCAGATTTTGGCTTTTTACAGGGTGTTTGGCTGTTTCTCCAGGGGGTCCCATCAAAGTTACAGTGGGAGCTTCAGAACCCTGCAGAAATTCTCTATTTCTAAATATAGCATAGCTTTATAGTTAAATAGCAACACATACAGAAACTTGGAGCAGAGTAGAGCTGGTAGGAATGTAGGAGTTTTTGTACACTACAGGCTAGAGAGCTGGGAGGTGCAGAACGTAGAGCCAGAATAATAAAGCACTGAATGAGGCCACTTGGCCCATCATGCCTGTGCCAGGTGAATGCTTGCGGGTGTAATTACAGGGTGACAAATTTACATAGGCAGCTTACATTGTAAATATTGGCATAGGGGAGGCAGTAGTGTAGTGGTAATGTCACTGGGTTAGTAATGCAGAGGCCCAGGCTAGAGCTCTGGAGACATGGGTTTGAATCCCACCACAGTAGATGGTGAAATTTGAATTCAATTAATAAATCTGAAATAAGTCTAAAGGTGACCATGAAACCATTGTTGATTGTTATCAAAAACCGTCTGGTTCAATAATGTCCTTTAGGGAAGGAAATCTGCCATCCTTACCTGGTCTGGCCTACACGTGAGTTGAGACCCACAGCATTGTGGTTGATTCTGAAATAGCCGAGCAAGCCACTCAGTTCAAGGGCAATTTGGGATGGGCAATAAATGCTGGCCTAGCCAGTGAACCTATGTCCCATGAACAAATAGGAAAAAAGTTTATTATCCATGATTATTAATGGACCCCTGGGATGTCCAGACTTCTTATCTTCATTGGACCGCAGAGATACTGTGGAGTCTTGAGTTTCCATTAATTTGCAAAATTGCTAGAAGGATATGCAGATAGAGTTGTCTAAAGAGGTTGGAAGGAGGCTCCCGCGGAGCATAAACACTAGCATGGATCAGTTGGGCCGAATGGCCTGTTTCTGTGCTGCAAGCACTATGTGATCTCGGCTGTTAGTGGGACCCGCCATTGAGAAACAGTAGTTACTGCCTATTATTCCAAATATAAAGCATGGGGAGATATTTGTTGGACAAGTGTGGAACATCATTTAATGTTCAAATCAGGGAAAGGGGTGTTGGTTTCAGTGTACGTATATTTCCATTTTAATTCAGTTGGAGACGTCCTGCCCCTCTTAATGACATTGCTGCGACTTGAGGACTCCTCAGTCCCGCACAGATATCGGCTGCTGTTTGGGATGGATGTGGGAATAAAAATGAGCACCAAAGAGAAAAAGAGTATGATAATGCCAGCAGCCTTCACAACTTAAACCTTCCAACCCCGTGGCTTATTGTGGGGCTGTTTTTAAAAACTGCTGTGATCAGGAATTCATCCCGCGGGACTGTCAGCAGTTTAATTGGGATTATTCAGGGTTTTTTTTTTAAATCGTGATTTAAACAAGGAAGGATTAACGCTGGTTTGCCCAGAGGAGAGGCTGTGTGAGTGTGAGCACAATAGTCGAAGCTCCAACCCGGTGTGGATAGAGAGGAATCGATCAGAGAATACAAAACCCACTCCTGTTGCAACCTACAACAAATTACAAAGGACGGAAAGGTATGGAAAGGATTGATTGCAGGATTGATTTATTAGATGCTTTATATATATATATATATATAATTGCAGGTTTGCACTGCTTTGCTAAATTTATTTCACAAAAGTGCAAAGTGATAATGGTACAAAAAATGTCTTTGCAAATGTATTTTTAAAAAATCTATGCAACGTTATTTGCATTTTTTGTCGCTAAAGGTGAGTTCAGCAACGATAGAACTGCCTTCAAGGCTTGCGGTGATCATTTTAGTTAATTACATATCTTTTCCAAGGACATCCACGTTCTCTGCCTCTCCTTATATATAATGCGAATGGGTGATAGCACGATTCGATCAAGATGATCTGTATTTCTTAAGGTTGGAGGGTGAATCGACATGAAGCCAATGGGTTATATACAAGAGTTAAAGAATGTGCTCTAAATGGAATTTGATAGTTCTAGGTTAAAAATACAAATCTCTATCAAATACTAAACCATTCTTTGTTCCTGAATCTTTGTGTCGTAATGTTGCTCGTCTGCATTATTTCAGCGGCAGCTTTCAAGGGAATGGTGAACTATAGTTTTGAGATTTATTATAATTTAATCATAAGGATTGCAGCCTTTCTTGAGGATGCACTTTGCTGCAATAAGTGGCCAGAGTAGGGAGTCATGCTGCCGATTAATAATTCAGAGATCAATTTAAATCAATACTGCTATACAAGACACTCTCTCCTGTTTCCTGCCGCCATCACCCCTTTTAAGTGCCCAACCACACACAATCGGTGTTGATGTGAGGTTGGCTCGCCGTCTTCATTAGGAGCCACACCGCTCAACTTTTGAAGAGGCACCGGCTTCATCAAATTATAGTTTGGCGATTCTCTTTATTTACTAGGACTTCTAATGATGCAGTTCTTGTCAATGTATTCCCAAGGGTTAAGGGATGACCCATATAATGGAGCAGTGGACTGGTATGTGACGCTCAGATCAGTGGATCAATATGTGCAATACTGAGTCATACAGATTCAGAAGTTCCAGTTCTGTGATTAGCTGATTAGCAGGAGGGTGTCAGCTTTCTACTCTTGACCACTATCTACTCAGATCATAGGAGCAGGAGTAGGCCATTTGACCCCTCAAGCCTGCTCTGCCTTTCAGTAAGATCATGGTTGATTGTAGCCTTAACTCCACTTTCCTGCACCCCCTCTCTCCCCCCCCCCCCACCCCCCAATAACTCTTTACTCTCTTGTAGATCAAAAATCGGTCTAACTCTGCCTTGAGTATATTCAATGATCCAACCTCTGCTACTCTCTGGGGAAGAGAATTCCAAAGATTATTTATCCTCTGAGAGAAGAAATTCCTCCTCATGTCCATCTTAAAAGGGAGATCCCCTATTTTGAAATTGTGCCCCCTAGTTCTAGATTCTCCCACGAAGGGAAACCTCCTCTCAGCATTTACCCCTATCAAGTCCCCTCAGATTCTTATGTTTCAGTAGGATCACCTCATTCTTCGAAACTCCAATGGGTATAGGCCAAACCTGCTCAGCCTTCTCTCATAAGACAACCCCTTCATCCCAGGAATCAGCCTAGTGAACCTTCTCTGAACTGCTTCCAATGCAAGTATATCCCTCCTTAAGGAGACCAAAACTGTACTCTGGGTGCGGTCTCACTAACACCCTGTGCAGTTGTAGCAAGAATTCCTTACTTTTATACTCCATGCCCCTTGTAATCAATGCCAACATTCCATTTGCCTTCCTAATTAATTGCTGTACCTGCACGCAAATTCTTTGTGATTCATGTACAAGGACACCCTGATCCCTCTTTACTGCAGTATTCTGCAGTCTCTCTTCATGTAAATAATATTCTGCTTTTCTGGTTTCCTGCCAAAGTGGACAACCTTACATTTTCCCACATTATAGTCCATCAGCCAAATTTTGCCCACTCACTTAACTTATCTATATCTTTTTGTAGGCACTTTGTGTCCTCCTCACAACATGCTTTCCTACCTATCTTTGTATCGTCAGCATATTTGTCTACTATACACTTGGTCCCTGCATCCGAGTTATTAATATAGATTGTAAATAGTTGAGGCCCCAGCACTGATCCCTGTGGTACTCCACTAGTTACAGTTTGCCATCCTGAAAATGATCCATTTATCCCCACTGTCTGTTTCCTGTTAATTAGCCAATCCTCTATCCATGCTAATATATTATCCCCAACACCATAAATTCATATCTTGTGTAGCAAACTTTTAAGTGACACCTCATTGAATGTCTTTTGGAAATCCAAATGCACTATATCTACTGGTTCCCCTTTATCCACCCTGCTTGTTATATCCTCAAAAAGCTCTAATAAATTTGTCAAACACTATTTCTCTTTCATAAAACCATGTTGACTCTGGCTGATTGCGTTATGATTTTCTAAATGTCCTTCCACTACTTCCTTAATACTGGATTCTAGCATTTTCCTAATGACTGATAGGTTAACTGGCTTACAGTGTCCTGCTTTCTGTCTCCCTCCTTACTTGAGCAGAGGTGTTACATTTGCAGTTTTCCAATCTGCTGGGACCTTTCCAGAATCTAGAGCATTATGCATCCACATCCTCTGCAGCCACTTTTCAGACTCTAGGATGCAGGCCATCAGGTCCAGGGGACTTGTTGGCCTTTAGTTCCATGAGTTTTCCTGGTCCTTTTTATCCGGTGATAGTAATTGTTTTAAATTCCTCCCTCCTTTTTGCCTCTTCTACTATTCTTGGGATGCTTTGTGACTTCTACTGTGAAGACAGATACAAAATACTTGTTCAAAGTCTTTGCCATTTCCTTGTTTCCCATTTATTAATTCCCAGACTCATCCTCTAGGGAACTAATGCTTACTTTAGCTACTCCCTTCCTTTTTATATATTTGAAGCTTTTACTGACTTGTTTTTATATTTCTTGCTAGTTTACTCTCATACTCTAATTTTTCCCAATCTTCTGGCCTACCACTAATCTCTTCAGCAGTGTAAGCCTTTTCTTTCAATTTGATGCCATCCTCAACTTCCTTAGTTAACCACAGGTGCTGTATCTTTGTCATAGTGGCTGGTCCTGCAAGTGTCTTTGTAGCCATAGGGCAGGACTGGTTTCAGCTTTTCTGTGATGCCCCCTCCATAGTTCAATATTCACAGCCTAGGCTCAAACCTGAAGAATGGCAACTTGAGTGAAGTTCTAGAGAGCTACTGCAGCCCCTCACTGCTTCCCCAGCAAGAGGAAGCAGCTTCCAATGTAATTAAGGGAAACAATTAGAAACGAGGCCTCTATTGAAATGTCACAGACCTGAAACAGTAACTCATTTTCTCTGTTTACAGATGCTGCCAGACCTGCTGAGTGTTTCCAGCATTTTCAATTTCCATGTCCGCAGTATTTTGCTATTGTAGAAGTTAGACCAGTTTGTTGTGAAGTATCATTTTGAAGTTTTTGAAATAATTTTGCTCTTTGTTTCTGGAAAGACAGAGGATGCCCAATGGTATTAATTACTAATAGTATCTCTGCTAATAGTGTGTCTGATGCCATAAATACTACTTGTGATATTAAGAGGTGTTGATGATTTCCCATTGGATAAAACATTAAAATGGTAGATGGTGATTTCTGCCTTATTTTTCAATTGGGCTTTCTAATGGAAATATTTAATAACATAGTCACAGGAGAGGCCTCTGTTGCTCATTTCCCACTCTCCCCTTTTTGATGCCCCCTCCCCTTGCTTCCCTTCAGTCTATTGACTGTAATGATTCCATGGAGAATGTGTTTGACTGGTCCCCACCCCATTTCTGATGGGCATATCCTTATGTGCAACTATTGTAGTGGTGAGATTAGGGGGCCATATTTTTTGCGTGCGTTTTGTATCCTTCTTGTTTTTAAACCCCAGATTCCAAACCTGACGTACCACCCAATTCATTATGTGGCATGCCCTGACAACATGCAATTGTTCAAATAATTTTCCAGTTACACCGGCCAAAGGATGGTTGTTGGAAACAGATGTGGTAGGCTGGTTTTGCAGGGTTGCATTTCTCTGCTTGAAGCTGGAGAGCATTGTCATGTGACAGTGGAGGAACTGGATTGCTCTTTGAGCAGAATGGCCTCCTTCTGTCATGTACTATTCTATGATTCTAAACTTTACTTTTGCATGTGTCTGACTGGGGAATGGGAGATGGCAGGTGCCTGAAATGAAAAGTTTTCCACCATGAGGATCCATCAGATAGATGAGTGTAATTTTGGGGGAAAAACCCAAAAACAGATACTTTGTTACACCACAATCTTGGTTCAGTTGGTAGCACTCTTGCTTCTGAGTCAGAAGGTTGTGGGTTCAAGACCCATCTCAGAGAGTTGAGCACATAATCTAGGCTGGCACTCAGGGCAGCATTCTCTTAGAATTGCATTGTCAGAAGTGTTGTCTTTTGTATGAGCTGTTAAACTGAGGCCTCGTCTACCTGCTCAGGTGAAGGTTAATATATCCTATGGCGTTATTTAACGAAGGGGAGAGAAGTTCTCTAAGTGCTATATCTAATACTTGTCTCTGAACCAACTCATAAAATTACATGATGTGGTCACTTATTTAGTTAGCTCATGGGAGCTTGCTGTGTGCAAATTGGTCCACATTTCCCGCATTGCAACATTGACTGAACTTCAAAAGTGCTTCATTAGTTGTAGAAAACTTTGAGATGTTGTTATAGGAGCTATATGAATGCAAGTTCTTTCTTTATAATGTTTCAGAAAGGGTCTGCATCCAATTTGCAGGAGATTCACCAGCTCGTTGTATTTCTGTCCAACTGGAGCTGGTATTAGTGTTGCAAGTAGGGTCTCAAGAAGTCTGTGTTTATGAATTTGTTGACTTTCTAACGTTATTTCTGTATTTTACCATCAAGTGAGACTATAAATAAAAGAGAAGGAAAGAGCAAGCACAGGGCGGCACAGTGGCACAGTGGTTAGCACCGCAGCCTCACAGCTCCAGGGACCCGGAGTTTGCAAGTTCTCCCTGTGACCGCGTGGGTTTTCGTCGGGTGCTCCAGTTTCCTCCCACCGCCAAAGACTTGCAGGTGATAGGTAAATTGGCCATTATAAATTTCCCCTAGTGTAGGTAGGTAGGGAATATAGGATTACTGTAGGATTAGTATAAATGGGTGGTTGTTGGTCAGCACAGACTCGGTGGGCCGAAGGGCCTGTTTCAGTGCTGTATCTCTAAATAAAAATAAAATAAACGTGAAGAGTGCCATTCCCTCCAGCAACCAATTCAAGAATGGTATTGGCAGACCTACCAATTTGTGGGTAAAACATAAGACTGAGAGAGATTGCATGTGTGTAGATTGAACGCAAACCTAGACATTCTGGAAAGACTGTCTATTCTAATCCAATCAGCCTGTAATATCTGACGAATCTCCTCTCTCTTCATTGACTTCATTGTCAAGTAGAAGCTTTTCTCTTTGATAAAGTTAAAGGAAGGCCCTTGGAAAGCCCCTTCAGGCAGTCTTCATTGAGCAGTTGTTACGTCTGACAATGTTGAGCTTCTATAAGTTTACACAGCAAGGAGGTTATGGAAATGAGGAATATTTAAACTTAGGCTAGTATAAAATGCTTCAAAAGCTCATCAGGAAGGTTCTCAATCTTGCAGTTATTGTGGGAATTGGAGTCTCAAAAGTTATTAACAGTCCCTCAGATCTTTAATACTGATTTGTATTTGAAAAGGAATGGAGAAGATAGCATTGGTGCCCTTGGGAAAGAAGCAGCAACACTGATGGCTTCAGAGAGAAGCACTAACTGTGCTGGGAAAGGTTAGCTGCAATCACTGAAGAACAAAATAGCAACGCCTGTAGAAGGGTTGCAGTAGCAACGCCAATTACTGCTGTGTGCTACTGAACATGGTGAGATACACAAGGACATAAATGGGATAAACTTTCACCTATGTCACCTGAACAATAATCTGATGGATTGAAGCTTTTGTCTGATTTGATGGGCTCCACTAGATTACCACCCAGTTGGTGAAGATTAAACTTCCTCCCACCCCTAACCAATTTTGGCACTTGAATGTTTAATCAGAGAAAAGGATTGTAAAAAGTTGTTGGCCTATTAAAAGTATTAAAAATCTTGCATATAGAACATGCTGTCACATATGTTCTGCAACATGCTTCCTGCAATACTTCTAGTCACACTTAAAACATTGCATGTTTATAAGTTTAACAAAACTTTTTGTGAGATACACCAGTTTATTCTTTGGGATTCAGTCTTGGGTTAAGTTTCTCAATTGTGAAGAAGGTTAGCCAAGCAAATCACTCCAATAATTTTAAAGAAATCAGTAGGTCATTAATTCTGCTGTTTCTTTCTCAATAACAGGAAAATGATAGGACCCAAGCTAAGTTTTAATCTTAATAGCATGAAAAAGTGTATATTTAAGGATAACAGAATTAAATCTATCCCTAAAATTTTGTGTTGGACGGGCTTTATAATTTTTCTTTGCATGGTCCTCTGGGAAGTCTTTGAATCGGGGATATGTGGGGAAGCTAAAGCGATCAGTTTTTGGTCTTGCATTGTTTGAATTACTGGACACACAATGTGTGTCTTTAGTTAGTATCATGTATGCATGTCTTGCATTGCAGTCATGTTGCATCCTGGATTATCTACTCTTCAGCTTTCCACATTGGGTCTGTTGCCTGAACCCATCTTTATTCTGCCTTTGTCCAGCCACTACTTAGCCTTCCTGAAATGCAGGCCTCTCAGCCAATTACTCCATCTTGCTAGTTTTCCATCACTGAGCTGGTGATCCAACTGTTGGTTAAGAGAAAGATTTGTACCAGACATTTCAAGCACTTTACAGCCAATGAAATACTTTTTGAAGTGTAGTCACTGTTGTAATGAGGGAACACGGCAGCCAATTTGCGCACAGCAAGCTCCCACAAACAGTAATTTGATACTGACCAGATAGTCTGTTTCTGTGATGCTGATTGAGGGATAAATATTGGCCAGGATAACTCCCTTGCTCTTCTTTCTTTGAAACAGTGCCATGGGATCTTTTGCATTCTCCCAAGCAGGTTTAACAACTCATCCGAAAGGACAGCACCTCCAACAATGCAGCACTTCCTCAGTACTGCTCTGGAGTGGCAGCCTTGATTTTTTTTGTGCGTGTGTATTCACTCCCCGGAGTGGGATTTGAACCCAGAACCTTGTAATTCAGAGGCAAGAGTGCTGCCAACTGCGCCACAGCATCAAATTTGTTATTATAGTATTTTCTAATGGGCAATGTTTCCTGATTTTAAATTTGTCGCCATCCATCATTGAGCAGGTGGGGTGATGAAGGCTCAAGGTCTCTGCTGCACTACATGCCATCTGTCTCGGTATTATCAGACACCTTCCCCACCCCCCCCTCCCCATACTAGCTTATACCCACCTCATCACTGCTAACCCCTAGCCATGCCCCTAGTGTTATGAAAGTGCTTCTGTTTTTGTTAAATATATTTTTTGAGGAATTCATAGTCAAACTGAAAAAATGTTGGACCCGTTTTTTTTTCCCCCAAGAGGGTCATCAAGAGAACAGTGAAAGGACTTGTTGTGATAACTGATAAATGTTGTTGTCAATGACTCAAGTTAAAAATAGAGCAGAAACCCTGGAAACTAGGGAATATGTGTGCAGAGAAGTGATGGGTCAGAAGATGGACTTTCTGTTTCCAGTCTGACTTTTGAATTGTTTGGAGTTGGGAATGAACTGTTTAAAAAGCGGTTGGAGTTTTAAAAAATCAGCCTGAAGGGCAGCCCCAGCTCAGCTCAGCCTGCAGGAGAAGAGAAGAAGATAAAAAGGGACAGAAGAGAATGCCCAAGGAAGGAGACAAGACCAAAACCCAGCTTGGCTTTCCAGCACCTCTCTAAAAGACCCTGAGAAGTCCACTGGGTCAACTCATCTTGTCTTCTGTCTTTGAAGAAAAGCCTGCTAAATTAATCCTGAATGCTGCCTGAAAAGAACCGTTTCAGAAGATCCCAGTGACCCATCTACGTGTACTCAGAGGCCAGACTGTATGACAGTTTTGGAACACAACATATCTCGTGCTGTTTCTTCAAGAATGAAAAATATTCAGCCCAAGTGTTTTTTTTTTGTTTGTAACAGAGCTCCAAACAAAAATCCCTTTTATTTTTCCGGTCAACCAGTGTATGTGAGAATATGAGAGGCTAAGGTACTGTTATACTTCAATCTGTGTGTTTATGCTTTTCTTCATTACTGATTAAGACTTGTTTTATAATCTGATAATTTTGTTTATTAAAGAAACATGGTTGTTGTGTTTTATTCTGGGAAAAATAGAGTATATGATTAATCGTATCGGTAAGTGGGAAAATTTAAATATATGTTGTGACCTGTGGAAAAGTGTGACTGAATTAAAAGTGCAATGCTCCCACCTCGGTTGAAACATTAGTAATACCAGGTCCTCCAACATCTCCACCCTCCCTCGTCCTCCCAGACTATTAAATCCCCCTACGAAATACTTCAGTAGTCTAAATTCAAATACCAGGACACTCCTGTCAATAATACCAGAGCTTATCAGGCCTCCCAGAATGAAGGGCCTACTCCTGCTCACCTGATGATATGGGTAAAGTTCCATGCAGCCTTCTGGTACTTTATCCATCAGGAATTGTGTGGATTTAGTTGAGGGAGGAAGATTGATCAGAAAAACAAGTGGCAGTCCCTGTATTCCTTCAAGTAGTAGTGAGGGAGATCTGTGATGGTGGTGGGGTTTCATTAACATCACCACTCTTAGAACACAGAAATGGACTGCACGATGGACGAAGGGCTTGGGTGTGTTTTACATTTAGAAATCCAAAATCCTAATAGCAGTTGGCCACAGAAATACTCTATAAATTATACTCCAATGGAAAAATAGTTACTCTGATTATCCCTTCCCCAAGATGAGGACTGGTATGAGAAAACACAGACAGCAAAGAGGATCAATTTAAATTCAGTTCAGGATACTTTACGTTCTTATAAACTAAGAAACATTTAAATGAATGTTCTTTTATGTTTGCTGGGAGCATTTAAATCAGTGAAGGTGATTGATCTGAGCAAATGTACTTTTGCACAGACACACCCAACAGTACAGTAAACCTTCAAATACACAGTTCATACAGGATAGGAGAGCAAATGAGAAATAACGGACTCAGCATCGCCCTGCCAACTCGCCCCTTATTTAATTGCCCAATGGTCCCCATAAAGAGAACCATTAATAATGTACCGATATGTTCATGCATTTTTATCTCTATTACATCTTCTTCTTTGGCCTCCTTGTCTCGCGAGACAATGGGTAAGCGCCTAGAGGTGGTCAGTGGTTTGTGAAGCAGCGCCTGGAGTGGCTATAAAAGCCAATTCTAGAGTGACAGACTCTTCCACAGGCACTGCAGATAAAATTGGTTGTCGGGGCTGTTATACAGTTGGCTTCTGTCTTATGCTTCTGTCTTTTTTTCTGCCAACTGCTAAGTCTCTTCGACTCGCCGCTCTTCAGCCCGCCTTTATGGCTGTCCGCCAGCTCTGGCGATCACTGGCAACTGACTCCCACGACTTGTGGTCAGTGTCACAGGACTTCACATCGTGTCTGCAGACGTCTTTAAAGCAGAGACGGTGGGTCTGAAACCAGTGATGAGCTCGCTGTACAATGTGTCCTTGGGGATCCTACATCGTATGTAAACATACTTGTGTGTGTATATGTATACATGCGCACGATGCATAGAATTTGCATCACAGCATCAGGCCATTTGTTACAACTGGTCCATGCTGGTACTTATACTGCACAAGCTCCCTCTAGTATCTCCTCATTGGTCAGAAGATGCGGTGCAGTTCTCCAGTAGTTCACCTCTTTATTCTTCATATGTGAACCTTGTCAATGAGTGTTTGCAGACTATTTAAAATGAAGGCCATCACTAAAGATCCCAGTTTTCTCCATAACTGACGTCTATACACATTTACAACTGGGTTGTGTGAGTACTGATCAGGAGCAAGACATCTGGTTGATAACCCCCAGGCCATATGCACCTCATTCTGGTGAGATTGATGCAATGGATCAAGTAGAAAAAAATGTTCCATCAGCCAAAATTGTTTCTCCCAGTAAACGTGTTAAAAGTATGTTCAAAACAATGACAAACATAATGTTCAAAGAAGAAAAATGCTGTAGTCATCCCTAACTCAGCTTTCCCATTTATCATTATTTATTGAGACATAGCAAAAATGGTGGACAGGAAAAGACCAACTGATCCATCCAGAAAGTCCCACGTAATTGTAGTGTCTTGTGTCAACAGATTTGTGTGTTCTCATGTTAAGCAGTTGGGTTTTTCCATGCAAATGATAACCATAGATTTTATAAACATCAAAGCTGAGTTGAATATCATTTTACCATGCAGATGGGACATATTAAGATAAAGGAATAAATGAAATATATGTTTCATATGTCAGTTGCATAGTTGATCGATAACATTCATAAATTGTTTAAGAAGAAAAAGTTGTGAAACATGAAAAATATTGCCTTCCATTGACGTATCTTCTTTGGGCCTCCTTGTCTCAAGAGACAATGGTTAAGCGCCTGGAGGTGGTCAGTGGTTTGTGAAGCAGTGCCTGGAGTGGCTATAAAGGCCAATTCTAGAGTGACAGACTCTTCCACAGGTGCTGCAGATAAAATTGGTTGTCGGGGCTGTTACACAGTTGGCTCTCTCCTTGCACTTCTGTCTTTTTTCCTGCCAACTGCTAAGTCTCTTTGACTCGCCACTCTTTAGCCCCATCTTTATGGCTGCCTGCCAGCTCCGGCGATCGCTGGCAACTGACTCCCACGACTTGTGATCAATGTCACAGGACTTCATGTCGCGTTTGCAGACGTCTTTAAAGTGGAGACATGGATGGCCGGTGGGTCTGAAACCAGTGGCGAGCTCGCTGTACAAAGTGTCCTTGGGGATCCTGCCATCTTCCATGCAGCTCACATGGCCAAGCCATCTCAAGCGCCACTGGCTCAGTAGGGTGTATATGCTGGGGATGTTGGCTGCCTCGAGGACTTCTGTGTTGGAGATACGGTCCTGCCACCTGATGCCAAGGATTCTCCGGAGGCTGCGAAGATAGAATGAATTTAGATGTCGCTCTTGGCTGACATACGTTGTCCAGGCCTCACTGCCATAGAGCAAGGTACTGAGGACACAGGCTTGATACACTCGGACTTTTGTGTTCCGTGTCAGTACGCCATTTTCCCACAATCTCTTGGCCAGTCTGGACATAGCAGTGGAAGCCTTTCCCATGCACTTGTTGATTTCTGCATCGAGAGACAGGTTACTGGTGATAGGTGAGCCTAGGTAGGTGAACTCTTGAACCACTTCTAGAGTGTCGATGGATGGAGCATTTCGGACGTCCTGTCCCATGATGTTTGTTTTCTCGAGGCTGATGGTTAGGCCAAATTCATTGCAGGCAGCCGCAAACCTGTCGATGAGACTCTGCAGCCACTCTTCAGTGTGAGATGTTAATGCAGCATCGTCAGCAAAGAGGAGTTCCCTGATGAGGACTTTCCGTACTTTGGTCTTTGCTCTTAGACAGGCAAGGTTGAACAACCTGCCACCTGATCCTGGGTGGAGGAAAATTCCTTCTTCTGAAGACTTGAACGCATGTGAGAGCAGCAGGGAGAAGAAAATCCCAAAAAGTGTAGGTGCAAGAACACAGCCCTGTTCAACGCCACTCAGGATAGGAAAGGGGTCTGATGAGGCGCCGCTATGCTGAATTGTTCCTTTCATATTGTCTTGGAATGAGGTGATGACACTTACTAGCTTTGGTGGACATCCAATCTTTTCTAGTAGTCTGAAGAGACCACATCTGCTGACGAGGTCAAAGGCTTTGGTGAGATCAATGAAAGCAACGTAGAGGGGCATCTGTTGTTCACGGCATTTCTCCTGTAGCTGGCAAAGGGAGAACAGCATATCAATGGTGGATCTCTCTGCTCGAAAGCCACACTGTGCCTCAGGGTAGACGCGATCAGCCAGCTTCTGGAGCCTGTTTAAAGTGACTCGAGCGAAGACTTTCCCCACTATGCTGAGCAGGGAGATTCCACAGTAGTTGTTGCAGTCACCGCGGTCACCCTTGTTCTTTATAGAGGGTGATGATTTTGGCATTGCACATGTCCTGTGGTACTGCTCCCTCATCCCAGCACAGGCAAAGCAGTTCATAGAGTGCTGAAAGTATAGCAGGCTTGGCACTCTTGATTATTTTCAGGGGTAATGCTGTCCTTCCCAGGGGCTTTTCCGCTGGCTAGAGAATCAATGACATTACTGAGTTCTGATTTTGTTGGCTGTACATCCAGCTCGTCCATGACTGGCAGAGACTGGGCTGCATTGAGGGCGGTCTCAATGACAACATTTTCTCTGGAGTACAGTTCTAGGTAGTGCTGCACCCCGCGGTCCATTTGCTTGTGTTGGTCAGTGATTGTGTCCCCTGATTTAGATTTGAAGGGGGGGGGGGAGCGATCCTCTTGATGGTTGGCCCAAAAGCTCTCTTAATGCCATCATACATTGCTCTGAAGTTTCCGGTGTCAGAGGCCAGCTGAATATGACTGCATAGGTGTTGCCAGTAGTCATTTGCACAGCGCTTCTGGCTGCTTTAAGTGCTACGGATGTTAACTCGCTGGGGGCTTTCTTGTAGTTCAGCAGTGCAATGCGCTTAATGGCTATGACAGGTTCCAGCTCTTCAAAGTGAGATTGAAACCAGTCTACATTCTGCTTCACACGTTTGCCTTGGTGGTCATTGCTGAGTCATAGATGGTGTCTCTGATGTGGGCCCACTTGGTCACTGCATCCCCTGTAGGAGTCATTTGAAGGGCTTTTTCAAGTGAATTTAGAAACCTATGTAACAGCTGCGGATGAAAGATTCTGCTAGTGTTGATGCGCGGGCGGCCCTTCTGCTTGGAGTGATGCAGTTTCTTTGGTTTGAGTCTAACCTTGCTGCACACCAGGGAGTGGTCGGTGTCTGAGTCCGCACTGTGGAAGCTGCGTGTGATTTGAACGCTGTTTAAAGAGGCTCGCCTTGTGATGATGAGGTACAGCTGGTGCCAACGACGTGATCTTGGGTGCCTCCAAGAAGCCTGGTGATGGGGTTTTTCTTTAACGTTACAGTTAAACTATTCACTATTAGTGCTATTGAAAAGACTTCGCTTGACTTGCAGTCTATTGCTATGTTGTATAGCGGCATATTCATTTGCAATGTAGCTTGCAGGCCAGTAATACCTGACAACATTATTGCTTTCAATGTTCTTTTCCACCTGCTATCAGTGCATAATACTGTGGTACTGAAAGCATCCTGTAGTTTCAATTAGGTTCGAGTGAGGAGTCACATTCCTTTGCAGTTAGAAATTAAACGGCAATCTGTTGGGAAGGAGTAATCAATCCCCTTGAGGAAGTGACTTGTCCTTTTTAGTTGTTTTAACAGCTAGGTGCCTCTCCTCTAAGGGGAACCTCTTAATAGTCACTGGGGAGCAAAACTGCTTTTGTTTGATTCCTCTTTAGGTACTAGTCATTTGGGAAATGCAACTGTATGCATTAAGAAACCCAAGTGGAAATACAAAGCACACATTGTAGAATGTAGCAGTGGTTTGCTGAAACCAAGCTGAGGTTTTATATAGCTATAGTTTCGAAGAGGAAGAGAAAACATATAAGGAGTTTGACAGTTTGGGACTTGAGGAAGAATGAGTTAGAGCAGGAGACTATAGTTTTTTGGATCTCACTTGAATAAACTTCACATATGCCAAAATGTTGCCTGAACTTTCACCAGAGGAGGGTAATTGTGCAATCAATGGGGGCAGTGAAAATTTTTATTGATCACAAAACATTAGATGTACTGCAGCAGAAAATCCGGGGAAGGAATGGAGATGGCGGTGATGAATGCTCGTAGAATAGATTTGGATAAAGAAGGCTCCTAAGCTCAATCTTACTGCTTTCTCATCTAACTACTTCTAAATGAGTCCTTCTTTCAACTGTTCTTCCTGACAACTTGTTCCAGCTGTTGATTGCCACCTTCCTGGCATATGTCTAACCATGTCCTTTTTATAATGAATGCTGAATCTGTGGTTTCTTGTCCTTCCACCATAACAAATCTGAAAGTACAGTTTCAGGTTTCTCTATCATTACTGACCCCTTGGAGACATCACTTTTTGAGGCTGTGTCTGAAAGTTCTTTTTGAGCTTCATTTTTTTGTTTAACGCAAAACATAAATTTACATTGCTGGATGTAAGGATAGTTTTTGAGTCATTGATGCCACAGAGTATTCTGTTCACCAACCCACAAAATTGTCTTGAGAGGTAATTTACCAGCTGATATAGCATCTTCACTAGTTCCTTTTATAGATCACAGACCTAGTAACAGATGCCTAAACTTACATTGTAACTTGTTAAAGGGGTCAATATCTTTAAGAAATGTTCAGTGTTTGATGCCTTCAATTGCATTTTTTAGACATTTGGGTGTGAAATCAACATGAAGGAAATAAAGCAATGTGTCTTTGGAAGATACAGATATCTTTGCAACTCCTTTTAATAGTGTGAGAAGTGTTGTAATGCTAGTCATTAATTCTGTTTCTCATTTTCTGTGATTTAATAGGCTCCTCATCTTCCAGTAAGTACAACTCAAGGCTGCAAATACGATCATTAGATACCTTTTCATCTTGTAGTAATTGCAGAATATTTACCCTAGCGATTTCAAGGTGACATTTATTTTGTTCTAATATGATCTTTCTTTCCTTGTGCTCGTTTTCCATCTTTCATGGAAAAAGTAAAGAAAGACATGCATTTGTACGTTTATTACATCTCTCAAACATGTCAAAAGGTTTTACACAGAGTGCCTTAATTTGAACTGCCATGGTTGTTCCATTGTCACATACTAAAAAAAATGTACTTTTTAATTTTATTTTTCTCACTATTCCTTTAGCATCTCACCTATGTTGGATGTTGTTCACTAACTCACACGGGCATCCTGGCTGTTGGCGCATGCTGCTGTTGAGCTGTGCAATGCATAAGATGTGTGTGAATTCCTGTTATGGGAATGAAATTCATCTTTCTTCCTTTTATTCTCTTGAGCTTGCCATGTGGGTACACAGATGTTACTCCATGGTACAGTGTGGCAATACACCAATGGGCTGTACCATTGCCAACCTCTTTTCACAAACTGCCAACAGCCTTGGTGAGCAATGCTCTGATTAAGGATGTGCTGTGGGTTCAAATTCTGATCTTTCTTTTTTGACACACTTTGACTGACTTCACATCTTTGCTCACTGGATATTCCTGCAGACAGACTGACCGAATTCCTGGATGGCTCATTATGTAATATGGCACTGAGCCACACAGTTCCATGTCCACTAAGCTGGCTGAAGTGTTGTGAAGGCCAAAGTTGAGAGACAAGGGCTTACAATAGCTGTAAAATTTAATTAAGTCAGAGGCTGATCTGTACCACAAGCCAGGTTGTGCAAAGTGGAGGAAAGCTGAAGGCTGATTTTTTTTTTTTTGATTTTTAAAAAAAATAAGAATAACATTGTGGGAATGATATGTTGTACTTGGAACTTTCTCCAAGAGGCATCTTATATATCATATCTCCCTCCCTTCCTACTTCAGGAGCCAGACAGATAGCTACACACTGAATGGCCTCGAACACCACTATGAAAGGTTTTTGATTTGTGTTTGGGATGAGTCCGTTTCCTGTGCAGATAGGCACTGCTGTTGAGGGTGCAAGACTCTCCTTGCCTTTCTATAGGTTTTAAACCACCTGCTGATGGGAGGTGCAGTGTGTTGCAGGGAGCACTCCAGTTAGATTTTGGTTTTCACTGCAGTTTTCTAACAGAAGGTATGGCATTTACTGTGCCATTTTGATGGGCAAATGTACACAGAAAATTTAGTTTTTTTTCATTCATTCCACAGGATGTGGGCTTAACTAGTAAGTCCAGCATCCCTAATGTGTTCATGAGAAGGTGATGGTGAGCCACCTTTTTGAATACAACTGAGTGGCTTGCTAGGTCATTTCAGAGGGCTTTTAAGGGTCAACCACATTGCTGTGGGTCTGAAGTCATACATAGACCAAACTGGGTAAGGACAGCAGATATCCTTCCCTACAGACACTAATAAAACACATTTGATTCACGACAGTCTGGTGCTTCATGGTCACCATTCGTGATACTAGCTTTTTATTCCAGATTTATTTAATTAATTGAATTGAAATTCCCCCGCTGCTGTGGTGAGATCAGGATTATTATGCCTGAAAGCTAGATAAACACATGAGTGAGAAAGGATATGCTGATAGGGTTAGGTGAAAAGGGGTGGGAGGAAAGTCACATGGAGCAAAAACACTGGCATGGATCAAACAGGCCAAATGTCTTGTTACTATGTATAGAAAAACTACAACACTTTTTTAAACTGGTGACCTGGTCCAATCCTCACCTACCCTCTCTCACCTAACTTCACCTAAAGACAGCACTTGGTCTTGATTCAATGTGTGCAATGCCAGCACGACTTTGGCTTGATGTATATTTTAATATTTGTTTTATCTGGCAAATTGTTGGGAGAATTGCAATAGCTTCTACAGCAGAAACAGCAATGGTGCATTGTTCCTTGAAGTTACCAGCATCATAGAATAAGTGAATTGAAAGATAGTTTACAGAGTGAGTATGTAATTACGCCATGGTTGATGCATTGAATACACAGATTCTGCCACAGCAAGTTGACTAGAATTCAACTGTCGACCACTTCACAAACACTCAGGGCTAGAGTCGACGAGACTGCAGAAGTCGACATGGTGGCATCTGAGCTGAACTTGAACAGCTGACTGTGTTCCTTTAGCGAACTACTAGAAAAGTTCCCAGCACAGCAACTCTGACAGATTAATCAGATAAAAAACGCCCCGTGCATTAGGCTTTGAGTACATTATTCACTTATTATCTTTAATTATAGTTTAGCTAAACTGGGATAAATGTATTTATGAAGGTATGTTCAGAAGCTCTTTAAGTTGCAGACAAAAATACCCAAATCTTTGTAGCTGTGCCAATGTTATCATTTGTTTACGAACTCAACACAGACAAAGTCAGCAGAAAACAATCAACAAAAACCTACGTTTTACGCGTAATTAGTTACATTCTTAAAAGCCCCACTAGTTCTGGATGGCATCTGGCAATGGATTGGCTGTTTTGAAATCCTTTAGTTCAATAAATGTAGGACATTGAGCAATCCAAATCAAGAGGTCTCCTAATGGGAGGTGAGATGATTTTTTTTTTTAGTGATTATATACAATGGGAGTGAATAGAAAGTAATTTTTTTAAGAGTAATTGCATTAATACAGCTGCTGACCATATCTTTGACAAGGTCGCAAAGCATTTCACACATGTTGCATTAAATGACTTGTTAAATAGGAAGATGAGCAAGATACTTTGTGCATTGCAAGATCCCATAGCCAACTTTGAGCTAAGTGACCAGTTTGCTTTTGAGAGAAATGTTGCCTGGGCTATCTAGAAAAATTTCTGTTCTTTAAATGGTGCAATGGGTTCTTAAACACGGATCTAAATGCGTAGAGATGGGGTTTGGATTTAATGTCTGGTCTAGAGGGTGCATCTCCCAACAGTGTAGTCCTCTCCCAGTACTGCAACGGAGGCTGAACCTATTTCTGGAGGGAGGCTTGAGCCCACAATCTTCTGACTTAGAGGTGAGAAAGTTACCAACTAAACCAAGCTCGTTTGGCCCTTTGGAGTTGTATGCTGGGGCTGGGATCAAAACTTGGCACCAGATCAGCAAAGATGATCTCCATTACAACATGAGGTGACGTCACTGATCCACAGGAGGGTCATTCAGCTTTTACTAGTGTCATTTCTGCGTCATACTCTGCTGTATTCATTCTGCAATGCGGCCCAACCCCCCGACCCCCGCTCAATTTTACGGATACCCATGTTCAGGATTGTGAAAACCAAGGAAAAACCAAAATACTTCTCCTGGTAGAGCTCACACCATGCAGAAAAATACTGGTTGACTTGCATGTCCTATAGGTACAAAGGACCCAAGTCATTTTTATTGGAAACTAGGTAGGAGACATTAATAATAACATCTAGGCTGCTGGACAAATCCAACATTGGTTTCTTCACCAGAACTGAGCTGTGGTGTGATGGATGTTCAGTTTACCAACTTGCAGCGTGCAGGACTCAATACCAACCTATATACTAACCATAGAAACATTTAAACTTCAATGTATCCTGATTTGTAGTTTATAACAGGAACCTGTGCATAAAAAACAATTCCTATCTTGTTGCCCATCATTGAAGAAAGGAACTTGCATTCATATAGCACCTTTTTCAAATAGGAACAGGAGTAGGTTATTCGTTCCTTCATGCCTGTTCTGCCATTTATCCCGATCATGGATGATCTTGGGCTGACAACCTCAAGACATCTCAAAGCACTTTACAGCCAGTGATGTACTTTTTTAAAGTGTAGTCGCTGTTATAATTAGGAAAACATGGCAGCTAATTTGAGCTCAGAAAGCTCCCACATACAGCAGTTAAATAAATAACCAAGTGAAAGTGCTACCACTGAGCCAAGGCTGATACCAGTTATTCTATTATTTGTTTCTTTTGTGGAAGAAGCATATTCTCAATGCATTGAAGCAAAGGACAAACCCTCATTCATCCATTCAGATTTAACCTTTTTCCGTCTTGTCCCACAGCGTGGAGTGATGGCAGAAAAGCCGGTTGATCCTGTTTGTGTGTCAATCGCTTTAGAAGATGCTGTGTGCAATGGAGGGTCCCAAGATGCACCTCTCCTCACCACACACCTCAAGAAGGTGGAAAACAATATCACAGAGGCACAGAGATTCTCCCACCTTCCCAAGCGCCCAGCCGTGGACATAGAGTTCAATGACCTCTCCTATTCTGTAAGTGAAGGATCTTGTTGGAAGAAAAGAGGTAGGGGAAGATTTATATTGCTTCTTCATTCTTTTGTAACAACCTTGTTTTTTTTATTCCAGAGGGCATGGAACAGGGTTAGGTCATTCAGTCCCTCAAGCCTGTTCAGTATTCAATTCGATCAAGGCTGATGTGTATCTTCACTCTATTTACCCACCTTGGTTCCATATCCCTTAATGCTCTTGACTTTAAAAAAATCTATGAATTTCAACTTTGAAATTTTCAGTTGACCTAACATCAACAGCTTTTGAAGGAGGGGGGTTCTAAATTCTCATTATCCTTTGTGTGAAGAAGTGCTTCCTGACATCTCTCCTGAATGGCCTAGCTCCAATTAGTAGGTAAGACTGACTAGATTCAATTAAGATCATCCAAAGGGAAAAAAGATGCTACGCTGCTTAACTGCATAATCCAACTTAATCCACAGTCGATAATGGATTGCTTTTTAGTGCAGAATATCTTGAGACTGATACTCAAAAGGAGAAGATCCTGTCTGATCAACTTCCTGATACCTTTTTAAGGAAGTGATAAGGAAGGAGTTGTAGAATGTTGCACACTAAAGGCTATTATTGTAAACTTGACACATTAGAGATTTAGGGCAAACCAAAGGATTGAATAAGAAATTGTCTCAAGCGTAGACAACAAGAAGTATCTATAGAACGAATTATGTCTGAATGGAGGGAAGTATTGAATGGGGTCCACAGGGGTCAGTAGTGGAACCACAGTTGTCTCCAATTTACATAAATGACCTGGATTGAAAAACTTAATCAGATTCTGCAGATGACAACAAACTAGGAAGGACAGAGGAAGCAGCAAGTACAGAATGAGTTGGATAAAATATGTAAGTGGGTGGATGAAATCTAATGTCGACAAATGTAAAATACTGCATGAAGGATGAAAAAAAAGGAAATGTGGCCTCCATGAATGATGTTGAAGAACTATAGTTGATTTGGCTATGCCTAAAAGTGAAGCAAAAATAGGCTTAGAAGTCTTAGTAGACTGCTCAACCAGTTGCTCTTAATAGAGTATTTAACTACGACGTACAGCAACAACATGTATTTGTATAGCGTCTTTACTCAGACCTTGGATATTTTACTACGCTAATCAGGAGAGACTGGAAAGGAGGGAGGCTTCTAAGATGTGTTCTTCCACAAGATCATTAATGGAATGAAAAGGCAAATCTTGCTTTGAATTTAAATAGTGAGTGTTGAATAAAAGAGACCATAGATTGAAGCTAGTAAACGGTTACATTAACACCAATGCCAGGAAATTCTTCTTTTAAACAAAACGTAATCAGCATATGAGATGATTTCAGGAACAACATTGGAGTCAAAAACCCTGGAATCTTTATTTTAAAAAAATTGAATGTTGTAATTTGGAATCTTTTAATTTTATTTCCACATGAATGAACTAAGATGGGCTAGATAATATTCCATAACTATTCTTTGGATGAGAGCTGCCTCTGCTTATACTGCAGTTCACAGTGGAACTGTCTTGATTGACTTCTTTGTCTGTGTTGTCTTCTGTTACTTTGCCTTGCCTTGTCATGGCAAATCACAGTAACATGAATCAAAATTGTATATCCAGCCATTTTACTGGCACAGAGAGACTGAGATCTTCTCATAGTGAGGTTTTCACGGACAGAATATTGGTCTTTTGTCAGCCTTCAATTTTCACAGAGGAGAGGCTAGCTAAGGAAGTTAAAGGTAGCAACAAATTGAAAGAAAAAGTGTACAATTCAGCAAAGAGCAGAGGCAGGTCAGAAGATTGGATGGAATATTAAAAAAAAAAGCAAAGAATGACTAAAAGAATAATGAGAGAGAAATTGGAGTACGACAGAAAGCTAGCTAGAAATATTAAAAACGGATAGTAAGAGTTTCTACAGATTTTTAAAAAGGAAAAAAGTAAACTAAGTGTTGGTCCTCTAGAGCGTAAGTCTGGGGAGTTAATAATGGAAAATAAGGAAATGGTGGAGGAATTGAACAGATGTTTTGCATCTGTCTTCACTGTAGAGGATACAAATAACATCCCAGAAATAATTGTGATTCAAGAGTTGAAAAAACTTAAAACAATTACCATCACCAGGAAAAGGGTACTGAGAAAATTATTAGAACTAAAAGCTGACAAGTCCCCAGGTCCTGATGGACTTCATTCAGAAGTGGCTGCTGAGATAGTGGATGCATTGGTTTTAATTTTCCAAAATTCCCTAGATTCTGGAAATCTCCCATCAGATTGGAAGATAGCGAATGTAACTCCGGTATTCAAGAAAGGAGGAAGACAGAAAGTAGGAAACTACAGGCCAGTTAGCTTAACATCTGTCATCAGGAAAATGCTGGAATCTATTATTAAGGAGGTTATAGCAGGTCATTTAGAAAATCTCAATGCAATCAGGCAAAGTCAACATGGTTTTGTGAAAGGGAAATTGTGTTTGACTAATTTATTAGATTTCTTTGAGGAAATGACAAGCAATGTGGATAAAGGGGGCACCTGGGGGTGTGGTGTACTTGGATTTCAAGAAGGCATTTGACAAGGCGCCACAACAAAAATAAGAGCCCATGGTATAGGGGGGTAACATATTAGCATGGATAGAGGATTGGTTAGCTAACAGAGAATAGGCATAAATGGGTCGTTTTCGGGTTGGCAAGCTGTAATAAGTGGAGTGCCACAGGGATCAGTGCTGGGGCCTCAACTATTTACAGTCCATATCAATGACTTGGATCAGAATGGGACAGAATGTATGGTTGCTAAATTTGCTGATGACACAAAGATAGGCAGGAGAGTAAGTTGTGAAGAGGACGGAAGGAGTCTGCAAAGGGATATAGATAGGTTAAGTGAGTGGGCAAAGTTTTGGCAGATGGAGTATAATGTGGGAAAGTGTGAACTTGTCCACTTTGGCTGGAAAATAGAAAAGCAACATATTATGTAAATGGAGAGAGATTGCAGAACTCTGAGGTGCAGAGGGATCTGGGTGTTCTAGTAAAGGCCTGCTCGGGTCTGCAAATGAAACCCGACCCGGCCCGACAGAACCACATCCGAGTTGAGCCCAACCCGGCCTGAGTCCTTTGATTTTTTTTTTCCCGCACCCGACCCGACCACCAGAATAAAGTTCATTTTATATTAAAGAGGTTGTGCTCTACCTTGGATGGAATCATTCACTGCAGACTAGCGCAGAGTCCAAATGCACATTGCCTGCCTTGATGTCCTGGCTGTCACTGTACCCGACCCCGACCCTGACCCATGTCATTGGGCCTGTTCAGGTTTGGGTCGGGTAGCTATGCTCTATGGCCTAGTACTCTAAATACAAAAAGTTAATATGCAGGTACAGCAAGTGATTAAGAAGGCAAATGCAGTGTTGTTTATTACAAGGGCAATGGAATATAAAAGGAGGGATGTTTGCTACAGTTGTACAGGGCATTGGTGAGACCACATCTAGAGTATTGTGTACAATTTTGGTCTCCTTACTTAGGAAAGGATATAATTGCATTGGAAGCAGTTCAGAGAAGGTTCACTCGACTGATTCCTGGGATGAGAGAGTTACCTAATGAGGAAAGGTTGGACTGGTTGGGTCTGTATTCATTGATGTTTCGAAGGATGAAAGGTGATCTTATTGAAACATAAAAGATCCTGAGGGGACTTTACAGGGTGGATGTTGAAAGGATGTTTTCCCTTTTGGGAGCGACTAAAACTCGAGGGCACAGTTTAAAAATAAGGGGTCTCCCATTTAAGGCAGCGATGAGGAGAAATTTTTTCTCTCAGCAGGTCATGAATCTGTGGAACTCTGTTCCCTGGAGAGCAGTGGAGGCAGGGTCAGTGTAAGTTTTTAATGCAGAGGTAGACAGATTCTTGACAAATAAGGGAGTTGGGTATTGGGGGTAAGCAGGAGTTGAGTCCACAAACAGATCAGCCATGATCTTATAGAATGGCAGGGTAGGCGCGAGGGCCCAAATAGCCTACTCCTCCTTCTAGTTCGTGTGGGACCACTTATAGACCTCCAGTCCAGTGGCACTGTCTAATGAAGATTGTTTTTCCTAGAGGTAGAGGTTGAGAAAATTCCTGCTGCTGGTAAAACATGAAAACGGGTGTCTGCCGATTAGAAAATGCAAGTATACACAGGCCTGTTTTGCTTAGTGTGTACTCTCTTGCTCCAGGTCCGGGAGGGTGGGGAGCGGGGGGAGGTTAGTATGTGATTGTACTATTGGAGTGAACTGTGGGTCGACAGCCAGTGAGTGAGCGAGCTTCATTGTCTGTTAAGCTCACTAAGCTAAGTGAAGGGACATGCAACCAAACCCAGCAATTTCATGCCGTTGTGACTTGTAATTTTTGAATCTGTTTTGTTCTGCACAACCAGCAAAAAATTGTATTGATCTCCCAATTTAAAAATAATGCTGCTGTTGGAAGGAAAAAGGGCTGAAAATTTTAGTGCTTTTAAATTCAAGCATGTTCAAAGTCTTATCACTTACCCTCAACCTTTTTTCACTAAGGCTGCCTGAAATAATTGATTATTGGATGAGAGACTCCATGCTTAGTTCTGTCAAGGTCTACCAGCTCCACTTCTGAGTGAAGGGATTAAGTAGGCACTTTTAGACATAGCTGCCAGCTGTGGCCAAGTTAGCAGCAGTCTCACCTCTGAATCACAATGTTCTGAGTTCAAGTCTAACTCCAGGCCTCCTCCTTCTTCTTTGGCCTCCTTGTATCGAGAGACAATGGGTAAGCGCCTGCAGGTGGTCAGTGGTTTGTGCAACAGCATCTGGAGTGGCTATAAAGGCCAATTCCAGAGTGACAGACTCTTCCACAGGTGCTGCAGATAAAATTGGTTGTCGGGGCTGTTACACAGTTGGTTCTCTCCTTGCGCTATTTTCCTGCCAACTGCTAAGTTTCTTCGACTTGCCACGCTTTAGCCCCACCTTTATGGTTGCCCGCCTGTTCTGGCGATCGCTGGCAACTGACTCCCACGACTTGTAATCAATGTCACAGGACTTCATGTCCCGTTTGCAGACGTCTTTAAAGCGGAGACATGGACGGCCGGTGGGTCTGGTACCAGTGACGAGCTCGCAGTACAATGTGTCCTTGGGGATCCTGTCATCTTCCATGCGGCACACATGGCCAAGCCATCTCAGGCGCCACTGCCTTAGTAGGGTGTATATGCTGGAGATGTTGGCCGCCTCAAGGACTTCTGTGCTGGTAGTACTGTCCTGCCACCTGATGCCAAGGATTCTCCGGAGGCAGCGAAGATGGAATGAATTGAGACGTCGCTCTTGGCTGACATACGTTGTCCAGGCCTCACTGCCGTAGAGCAAGGTACTGAGGACACAGGCTTGATACACTTGGACTTTTGTGTTCTGTGTCAGTGCGCCATTTTCCCACACTCTGTTGGCTAGTCTGGACATAGCAGAGGAAGCCTTTCCCATGCGCTTGTTTAATTCTGCATCAAGAGACAGGTTACTGGTGATAGTTGAGCCTAGGTAGGTGAACTCTTGAACCACTTCCAGAGTGTGGTCACCGATATTGATAGATGGGGCATTTCTGACATCCTGTCCCATGATGTTCGTTTTCTTGAGGCTGATGGTTAGGCCAAATTCATTGCAGGCAGCCGCAAACCTGTCGATGAGTCTCTGCAGACACTCTTCAGTGTGAGACGTTAATGCAGCATCGTCAGCAAAGAGGAGTTCCCTGATGAGGACTTTCCGTACTTTGGTCTTCGCTTTTAGACGGGCAAGGTTCAACAACCTGCCACCTGATCTTGTGTGGAGGAAAATTCCTTCTTCTGAGGACTTAAATGCATCTGAGAGCAGCAGGGAGAAGAAGATCCCAAACAGTGTAGGTGCGAAAACACAGCCCCGTTTCACGCCGCTCAGGATTGGAAAGGGGTCTGATGAGGCGCCGCTATGCTGAATTGTGCCTTTCATATTGTCATGGAATGAGGTGGTGATACTTTGTAGCTTTGGTGGGCATCCAATCTTTTCTAGTAGTCTGAAGAGACCACTTCTGCTGTCTAGGTCAAAGGCTTTGGTGAGGTCAATGAAAGCAACAAAGAGGGGCATCTGTTGTTCACGGCGTTTCTCCTGTAGCTGGCGAAGGGAGAACAGCATGTCAATGGTGGATCTCTCTGCTCGAAAGCCACACTGTGCCTCAGGATAGACCCACTCCAGGCCTAGAGCACAAAAATCAAGGCTGATAGTCCAGTGCTGCACTGAGGGAGTACTGCATTGTCAGAGGTGCTGTCTCTCTGATGAGATGTTAAACTGAGGCCCCATCTACCTGTTTGGGTGGATGTAAAAGATCCAGTGGCACTATTTTGAAGAAGAGCAGGGGAGTTCTGCCTGATGTCCTGGCCAATATTTATCGCTCAATCAACATCACATAAACAGATTATCTGGCCAATATCACAATGCTATTTGTTGGAAGTTTTCTGTATGCAAATTAGCTGCTGCATTTCCTACATTACAAGAGTGAGTACATTTCAGAAAAAGTACTTCATTAGCTGTAATGCACTGATACATCTGGTGGTTGTGAAGAGCGCTATATAAATGCCAGTATTTTTAATTTAAAGCTCTCTGTAAAACAGTACCTCTTTAAAGGAGCTGTGCTTTCACGAAAAATCTGTTTAGTAGCATATTTTTGTTCGGAAGCCTTCGGTAAAGGTGTGCTGGCTATGATGGTTGAAGACTCTCCCACTGGGTGGAGAAGAGGGTTGCGTAGGAGGCTGAAGTCATAAGAGGAAAGAGCGATGAGCTGGAAGGTAAGCCTGGAGAAGATTGCAGAGTTGGGATGGGGCAAGACCCCTGAGGATCTTGCAGACAAGGGCAAGAATTAATGACTTTGGGCATCTGTCTGATCGAATAAACCCCATTGCAACCTGCTGTAGTATGGAACAAGCTGTTATTGAAGGACACCCCTCATCAAGAGTGTGCACAACTTTACATGTTATTTCATGAGACCCACTAGCATTGCTGCAGACCAGTGTCTGGAGTCAGCTACTGACGTTAGTATCTTAGTTTTGCAGTCTACATTTTGGGTCCTGTTGGACTACAGTATTACCTTTTGGATTACTGATGAATACCCAAAAAGGTGGGTAGGAAAAGACCAGCTGATCCATCGAATCTGTCCCAAAACAGTCTTCAGAACATAAAAGAAGAAATAGGAGCGGGGTAGGCTATTCGGCCCTACATTCAATAAGATCATGATTCGCAATTAAGCATTATGACCCCAGCACTAGCTGAAAAAAAGAGGAATTTACCCCAGTATCCTGAGAAGCATTCCTTTCTGCAACCAGTCTAAAACAAATTTGCTCATCATTCTTCTTATTGCTTTTAATGGGATCTTGCTGTACAAAATAGCTGCCATATTTCCTATGTAACAACAGTCACTGCATTTAAAGCAATTAATCATAAATGAAGAGCTGGAAGATAATCCGCAGACGTGTCGAAATATATAAATACAAGTCTCTTTTGTTCTCTGTGTCTGTGTTCTCTTTTTCTCCCTTTTTCTCTCTCTCTCCCATTTGCCTGTTGTTTCCAATAGGGAGCGATATAAAGTGCAGATTCTCTTGTATATTGCCCAGTAATTTATTCCCAGCACACTGTCCCCTTTGTAGATGATGGTCTTTAATCCACAACTTCCTTGCAGAGCTCGATATTAGCCCACTGGATGAAAACCTGAAGCAAGGCCAAGCTGGGAGAGCTTGTCCTCTGACTCTCACTGAGTATGGCTCTCTTTGCAGACTGATTGGGAGCTGTCTATTTGAGTTTTAAAGCAGTTGTCACAGCATTGCTATGATGTCTAATCAAATTTACTTTGAATCTCTTCCTGATGTGCAGTAGCAAATGCACCCAGACATGATGCAGGATCATTAATGCATGGTGATGACATCATCTTATTGGTCTATTGCCAATCCATTTTTAAAAAATTGTAATATTCAGCCTGGTGTAACGAATACAGATATAAAAATGAGCCCGATGCGGAGAGATCAAATACTAAATGCAATTCATGGTGCAAAACTTGAGTTAGCCATATTAAGAAGGCCCCAGCTTTGATCTCCAGTCTGTGCTATGTAATCAGATGGCAGTAAAGCTACGATAAGTGTCCTTCATATCCTGGGAAGATAATTTTTTTTTTATTATTCATTTGGGATGTATGCATCACTGGCAAGGCCAGCATTTATTGCCCACTCCTGGTTGCCCTTGAGAATGTGGTGGTGAGCTGCCTTCTTGAACTGCTGTAGTCCACCATGTGGCGTCAGTGCACCTACAATGCTATTGCGGAGGGCATTCTAAGATTTTGACCCAGCAACAATGGAGGAATGGTGATACATTTCCAAGTCAGGATGGCGTGTGACTCAGAGGAAAACTTGCAGGTGGTGGTGTTCCATGCATCTGCTTCCCTTATTCTCCTAGGTGGTAGAGGTCGCGGATCTGGAAGGTTCTGTTGAAGGATCTTCTTGTAGATGGTACACTGCTGTCACTGTGCGCAGTTGGTGGAGGGAATGAATGTTTAAGGTGGTAGATGGGGTGCCGATAGAATACTCTCCACTTGCCTGGATGGGTGCAGCTCCAACAACACTCAAGGAGCTTGACACCATCCAGAACAAAGCAGCCCGCTTGATCGGCACCCCATCCACCACCTTAAACATTCACTGCCTCCACCACTGACACACAGTGGCAGCAGTGTGTACCATATACACAATGTACTGCAGCAACTAGCCAAGCCTCCTTTGACAGCACCTTCCAGACCCACCACAAGGGCAGCAGATGCATGAGAAAACCACCATGTGCAAGTTCACTCCAAGTCACATATCATCCTAACTTGGGACTATATCGCCGTTCCTTCACTATCGCTGGGTCAAAAACCTGGAAATCCCTCCCTAATGTTAAACTCCAGAAAGCTTGTTGTGGAAGGATAATGCTGGAGCCTATATTTACACAGTTTCGTATTTATTATGCAGAGTAAAAAGATTACAAACATGTAGCTCCTCACTCAAAACCCTCCACCAGTCTCTGTGAGTGTCAGCTTATAAGTGCTCAAGTAAGACCCCAATTAACACCCTTCACCTGCATATAATCAAACCATTGATACACAATTAACAGATTAACACCTAACAGCACTGTGCGTGTAGCTACACCAGATGGACTGCAGTGAGTCAAAAAGGTGGCTCATCACAGCCTTCTCGAGGGCAATTAGGCATGGGTAGCAAATGCTGGCCTTGCCAGCGACGCACACATCCCATGAAAGAATTTTTTTTTAGAAGCTGGTGGCGTGCGTGAGAATTAGCAAGTCTGAGGGGGAACGGATTAAGACTGAGGCGTGATCACTCTGGGCAAAATGAATAGAAGCCATAAACAGGCTGAGAAACAAGAGTTCCGGAAATTGCCTTGTGAAAAAATTTGTTTTCTCAAATTGCATTCTTAGCCTTGTGTTTAATTTGATTGGATGGTGCCCAGAAATGACTCTCATCCATTAGTCGTATTGTTCAGTTCTCGAAGTTCTTATTATGTATTACCTAAAAGCTGTATGGATTTTTGAGCACATGTGAAAGCTGATCACTTTGCTTTGTGAGATGAGAAGTGAAGCTTTGTGATTTGGATGCAGGTTAAAGTTTGACCTGGTTTTCGCAGCAGTCACAATGGTGAGGGGCAGGGAGGTAGAGGGGAAGCTATATTGTCAATTTCCCCCCCGTTAGCTATTGGTTTAGGATTGAACAGTGCGCGAGTGAATCCGTGTAATACCCTGATTACATTCGATATGAATGCATAGAGAAAGAAAGGCTATTGTAGCTGCCCCTTCCAATGAAGTAGGTACAGTTTCCACTGTGGTGGGCTTGTCCCATTTTCCTTCACCTCCTCCTGAGAAGCAATCGCATGTGAAACATCCAAGAAAAAATGCAGGTTTTTCCTGACCACTGAAGAAAATTGAGTGACCGTGTAGTTTATTAATCTAGTTTTATAATACAGACTACTAAACCTGAAGAGGCACATTCCACAAATGGATATAGCCCTAAAATCATCTTCTTTGGCCTCATTATCGCGAGAGACAATGGGTAAGCGCCTGGAGGTGGTCAGTGGTGTGTGGAGCAGCGCCTGGAGTGGCTATAAAGGCCAATTCTAGAGTGACAGGCTCTTCCACAGGTGTTGCAAAAAAATTTGTTTGTCGGGGCTGTTACACAGCTGGCTCTCCCCTTGCGCCTCTGTCTTTTTTTCCTGCCAACTACTAAGTCTCTTCGACTCGCCACACTTTAGCCCCGCCTTTATGGCTGCCCGCCAGCTCTGGCGAACGCTGGCAACTGACTCCCACGACTTGTGATCAATGTCACAGGACTTCATGTCGCATTTGCAGACGTCTTTAAAGCGGAGACATGGACGGCCGGTGGGTCTGATACCAGTGGTGAGCTCGCTGTACAATGTGTCTTTGGGGATCCTGCCATCTTCCATGCGGCTCACATGGCCAAGCCATCTCAAGCACCGCTGACTCAGTAGTGTGTATAAGCTGGGGATGTTGGCTGCCTTGAGGACTTCTGTGTTGTAGATACGGTCCTGCCACCTGATGCCAAGTATTCTCCGGAGGCAGCGAAGATGGAATGAATTGAGACGTCGCTGTTGGCTGACATACGTTGTCCAGGCAAGGTACTGAGGACACAGGCTTGATACACTCGGACTTTTGTGTTCCGTGTCAGTGCGCCATTTTCCCACACTCTCTTGGCCAGTCTGGACATAGCAGTGGAAGCCTTTCCCATGCACTTGTTGATTTCTGCATCGAGAGACAGGTTACTGGTGATAGTTGAGCCTAGGTAGGTGAACTCTTGAACCACTTCCAGAGCGTGGTCGCCAATATTGATGGATGGAGCATTTCTGACGTCCTGCCCCATGATGTTCGTTTTCTTGAGGCTGATGGTTAGGCCAAATTCATTGCAGGCAGCCGCAAACCTGTCGATGAGACTCTGCAGGCACTCTTCAGTGTGAGATGTTAAAGCAGCATCGTCAGCAAAGAGGAGTTCCCTGATGAGGACTTTCCGTACTTTGGACTTCGCTCTTAGACGGGCAAGGTTGAACAACCTGCCCCCTGATCTGTGTTAGCCCCAAAATATTACATATTAATGATTCACGTTACAGGCTGTTTAACCTTGAAAGATGTAAGCTTTTAAAAGTTTGTTGTCCCATGGCATCTTCTGGCCTGGTGTAGTCCAGGAGATTTCCCAAGCTAGACTGCCTTGGTTTGCAATGCTAAGCAAACTTGGTCGCTGGTGTTTTGTGTGGAACACAAAATGGCTGCCGAACGTGCCTCTCTAGCAGCAACCAGTGCAATCGAAAGTAATTAAAATGTGTGACGTGTTTTGCGAAAAGTTGCCATCTAAGAAAGTATTGCTATTTTTTATGATTAAACTTGTACTTCTGTGAGATCAAAAAAGTATTGTGAACTCAATGGATTTTGCACTAAAAGGATAATGTTGGATTTATACCAGTTTGTAGTAAGGCCCCAATGCTCACTTTAGCCAGTGAGTTATTTATATAAACTGGTGAGGTCAGGGCAACTTGCTCAATAACCAAGAACAATAAAGAAAGATTTGTATATTGCCTTTCACCTTTCAAGACCATAAGACATCCCAAAGTGCTTTACAACCAATTAAGTACTTGTTTGTTTGAAGTGTAGCTACTGTTGTATCGTAGGAAACACGGCAGCCAAATTGCACTCAGCAAGCTCCCACAAACAGCAATGTGGTAATGACCAGATAGTGTACTTTCTAGGTGGTGGTGAGGAATGAATATTGTCAAGGACACCAGGGAGAAATCTCCTGCTCTGCTTTGAAATAGCATGCGATCTTTTACGCCCCACTGCAAGGCAGACAGTGCTTCTGTTAACCTCTCATTTGAAAGAAGGCACCTCCAACAGTGCAGCACTCTCAATGCACTGCAGTGTCAGCCAAGATTTGTGCTCAAGTCTCTGAAATGGAACTTGAGCCCCTGGTTTTTGTACTCGGGTGAGTGTTACCCACTGAACCAAGACTGACACCAATATCATAAAGGTTAAACAGCTGTATTTGTTTTCTGTTGTGTTGGTGACATATAAAGGATTTTGAAACAGCACCTGACCAAAATATTGCATGTTCATTTCAACTAGGTGAAGGATCAAGGCTCAGAGCACATGATGCAGCCACATCCATGGCTTGCAAAAGCAGAGCCTATGTCTTGAGTCATAATTGAGTGGTTAGGTAACAATTAAGATCACGTTTAAGAAGGCTGCAGCTTCTGGGAGGAAGAGAAAGCTGAGGGAACACGGTTCCATGGTTTTCTGGTCCTGGGAAAGAATTTATTAATGTAGGAGATGGCGTATTGTCCTGAGATGAAGAATAAGCTAAAATTTGAACTTTTAACACTTTCCCTTCATCTAAGTTTCATATTTTTCAGTATAGTCGACAGCCTTGTTTTTTTTTTCTTGCAAAGCTGAAATCCCAGGTGGAAATAGGAGAGTGAGCAGTACAAGCCTGCCCAGTGTTAATTCAGACTCAGCTGCCTGTACGATGAAAGCCACTTCGGTCCCAGGAACCTCCAGCAACAATTGTCTAGCACACTGTGGTAACATCTACAGAAACACAAGGCTAGATGTTGTGCACAGTCTCCATACCTTGGTAGCAAAGGACTCATGGTCGTGAGGTGTACTAGACACACTCCTTCATTAACATTATTTTTTGTTATTCATTCATGGAATGTGGCTTCGCTGGCTAGGCCAACATTTATTGCCCATCTCTAATTGCCCTTGAGAAGGTGGTGGGGATCTGCCTTCATGAACCTTTACGGTCCATGTGGGGTAGGTACACCCACAGTGCTGTTAGGAAGGGAATTCCAGGATTTTGACCCAGTGATAGTGAAGGAACAGCAATATAGTTCCATGTCAGGATGGTGTGTCACTTGGAGGGGAACTTGCAGGCAGTGGTGTAACCATGCATCTGCTGCCCATGTCCTTCTAGGTGGTAGAGGTCGTGGGTTTGGAAGGTGCTGTCAAAGGAGTTTTGGTGAGTTGCTGCAGTGCATCTTGTAGATGGTACACACGGCTGCCACTGTGTGTCAGTGGTGGAGGAAGTGAATGTTTGTGGATGGCGTGCCAGTCAAATGGGTTGCATTGCCCTGGATGATGTCGAGCTTCTTGAGTGTTGTTGCAGCTGCACCCATCCAGGCAAGTGGAGAGTATTCCATCACACTGCTGACTTGTGCCTTGTAGATGGTGGACAGGCTTTGGGGAGTCAGGAGGTGAGGTACTCGCTGTAGGCTTCCTAGCCTCTGACCTGCTCTTGTAGCCATGGTATTTATATGGCTACTCCAGTTCACTTTCTGGTCAGTGGTAACCCCCAAGATGTTGATAGTGGGGGATTCAGCGATCGTAATGCCATTGAATGTCAAGGGGAGATGGTTAGAGTCTCTCTTGTTGGAGGTGGTCATTGCCTGGCACCTGTGTGGCACGAATGTTACTTGCCACTTATCAGCCGGAGCCTGGATATTGTCCAGGTCTTGCTGCATGGACTGCTTCAGTATCTGAGGAGTTACGAATGATGCTACACATTGTGCAATCATCAGTCAACATCCCCGCTTCTGACCTTTGATTGAGGGAAAGTCATTGATGAAGCAGCTGAAGATGGTTGGGCCTAGGACACTACCCTGAGGAACTCCTGCAGTGATGTCCTGGAGCTGAGATGATTGACCTCCAACAACCACAACCATCTTCCTTTGCGCTAGGGACGATTGCAAACAGCAATGAGTTTTCCCCCTTATTCCCATTGACTTCCGTTTTGCTAGAGTTCCTCGATGCCATACTCGGTCAAATGCTGCCTTAATGTCGAGTGCAGTCACTCTCACCTTGCCTCACGAGTTCGCTCTTCTGTCCATGTTTGAACCAAAGCTGTAATGAGATCAGGAGCTGAGTGGCCCTGGCGGAACCCAAACTGAGCGTCACTGAGCAGGTTATTGCTAAGCAAGTGCCACTTGATAGCACTGTCGACGAAACCTTCCATCACTTTACTGATGATTGAGACTAATGGGGCTGTAATTGGCCAGGTTGGATTTGTCCTGTTTGTGTACAGGATTTAGCTGGGCAATTTTCCACATTGCTGGGTTGATACCAGTGTCGTAGCTGTACTGGAACAGCTTGGCTAGGGACGTGGCAAGTTATGGAGCACAGTTCTTCAGTACGATTGCCGGAATATTGTCAGGATCCCTAGACTTTGCAGTATCAAGTGCCTGTAGTCATTTCTTGATAACACACAAAGTGAATCAAATTGGCTGAAGACTGGCATCTGTGATGCTGGGAACTTCAGGAGGAGGCCGAGATGGATCATCCATTCAGCACTTATGGCTGAAGATTGTTGCAAATGCTTCAGCCTTATATTTTGCACTGATGTTCTGAGCTCCCCCGTCATTGAGGATGAGGGTATTTGTGGAGCCACCTTCTCCAGTTAGTTGTTTATTTGTCCACCACCATTCACGACTGGATGTGGCAGGACTGCAGACCTCAGCTCTGTCTATCGCATGCTGCTTACGTAGTTTGGCATGCAAGTAGTCCTGTGTTGTATCTTCACCAGGTTGACACCTCATTTTGAGGTATGCCTGGTGCTGCACCTGGCATGCCCTCCTGCAGCCTTCATTGACCCAGCGTTGATCCCCCGGCTTGATGGTAATGGTAGAGTGGGGGATATGTTGGGCCATGAGGTTACAATTTGTGGTTGAGTACAATTCTGCAGCTGCTGTTGGCCCACAGCGCCTCATGGATGCATTGCTAGATCTGTTCGAAATCTATCCCATTTAGCACGGAGGTAGTGCCACACAACACGATGGACGGTATCCTCAATGTGAAGGTGGGACTTCATCTCCACAAGGACTGTGCGGTGGTCACTCCTACCAAGACTGTCATGGACAGATGCATCTGCGGCAGGCAGATTGGCGAGGACAAGGTCAAGTATATTTTTCCTTGTTGGTTCCCTTACCACCTGCAGCAAACCAAGTCTAGCAGCTATGTCCTTTAGGGTCAGTCAATAGTGGTGCTACCGAGCCACTCTTGGTGATGGACATTGAAGGCCCCCACCCAGAGTACATTCTGTGCCCTTGCCACCCTCAATGCTTCCTCCAAGTGCTGTTCAACATGGAGGAGTACTGATTCATCAGCTGAGGAAGGGCAGTCGGTGGTAATCAGCAGGGGGTTTCTTTGCCCATGTTTGACCTGATGTCATGAAACCTCGTGGGGTCTGGAGTCAATCTTGAGTATGCCCAGGGCAACTCCCTCTCGATTGTATACCACTGTACCGCCACCTCTGCTGGGTCTGTCCTGCCGGTGGGACAGGACATACCAGGGACGGTCTGGGACATTGTAAGGAGTGATTCGGTGAGTATGACTATGTCAGGCTGTTGCTTGACTAGTCTATGGAACAGCTCTCCCAACTTTGGCACAAACCCCCAGATGTTAGTAAGGAGGACTTTGCAGGGTCGACAGGGCTGGATTTGTCGTTTCCGGTGCCTAGGTCGATGCTGGGTGGTCAGTCCAGTTTCATTCCTGCTTGACTCCGTAGTGGTTAGATACAACTGAGTGGCTTGCTAGGCCATTTCAGAGGGCATTTAAGAATCAGCCACATTGCTGTGGGGCTGGAGTCACATGTAGGCCAGACCAGGTAAGGACAGCAGATTTCCTTCCCTAAAGGATATTCGTGAACCAGATGGGTTTTTATGTCAGTCGCCAATGATTTCATAGCCATCGTTAGACTAGCTTTTAATTCCAAATTTATTAATTGAATTCGGATTCCTCCTTCTGCTGTGGTGGGATTCGAATCCATGTCCCTGGAGCAATACCCTGGGTCTCTGGGTTACTAGTCTGACAATACCACCTCCCCCACTGGAGTTGTTGAATGTGCAGATATTCCTGACAAGGTTTAGAAATTGCTTTCATCAAGTAGCACAATTCGGGGGCCAAAATGATACATGTTCTCAATTTATGCGTAGGAATATGCAGAGAGGGAATGGGCAAAGAGCACATCTTGTGTAGCCAGCCCTGCCTGGCATCCATCCCTTTGTTGGTCCACCTCTTCTGAATGCCTCAGAGGGGGGAATTCCCATTGGGAAACCTGCTGGTGCTAATAATGATGCTGTGTGAAAAAAATAGATTTTTGGCAGTTATCACAAAGGCAAAGGAGAAGCTGAGTGCCAGCATGAGAATATAAAATAAAGGAAAACTGTTGGCGAGTAGCTAAAATATGCTTATCTTAACATTACCAAGCCCCTTCAGTGATCTTCTAAGTAGTGCTGAGGGACTGCTGATCCTTTTTGGAGGTGCCACCTTTCGAATGAGATCTTAAACTGAGGCTCCATCTGCCCTCTCAGGTGGCTGTAAAAGATCCCATGGCCGCTATTTTGAAGAAGCGCAGGGGAGTTCTCCCTGGTGTCCTGGCCAATATTAATCCTTCAACTAACCTTCCTTCTTTTAAAAAAAAAAGATTATCTGGTCACTATCAAATTCCTGTTTGTTGGTACTTGCTGGGCCTTGGTGAGGGCATACCTGGAATATTTTGTGCAGTTTTGGTCATCTTATCTGAGGAAGGATGTTTTTGCTAAAGAGGGAGTGCAGCGAAGGTTTACCAGACTGATTCCTGGGATGGCAGGATGACGTATGAGGAGAGATTGAGTCGGTTAGGATTATATTTGCTGGAGTTCAGAAGAGTGAGGGGGGATCTCATAGAAACCTATAAAATTCTAACAGGACTTGACAGGGTAGATGCAGGAAGGATGTTCCCGATGGTGAGGGAGTCCAGAATCAGGGGTCATAGTCTAAGGACACTGGGTAAACCTTTCAGGACTGAGATGAGGAGAAATTTCTTCACCCAGAGAGTGGTGAGCCTGTGGAATTCGCTACCACAGAAAGCAGTTGAGGCCAAAACATTGTATGTTTTCAAGAAGGAGTTAGGTATAGCTCTTGGGTCTAAAGGGATCAAAGGATATGGGGCGAAAGTGGGAACAGGTTACTGAGTTGGATGATCAGCCATGATCATAATGAATGGCGGAGCAGGCTTGAAGGGCCGAATGGCCTACTCCTGCTCCTATGTTTCTATGTCTGCAAATTGACTGCTGCATTTTCTGGTCAGAGTATGTGCTGTGCAATTCCACGAGCAATAAAGAAGCAGACCAAAGATAAGTGTTGAATTATAATCATGGTCCACAGAGGAGCAGGAGTTCTCCTCCAGGCCCCACAAAAACAATCTGGGCCACTGCTGCCCTTCACAGTCACAAACTCCTCGTCCTGCAATACCTCACGAGTGGCTGCACCAGCCTGATTTTCGAGGCCTCAATTCGGCAAGTTGCACTGGGGTTGCTTGTTGATGCCCTGCACTGTTGGGATCTGAAGTTCTGATAATGGATGAGAAATACCTGGTAGTTCAAGATAATAGGGTGAACAGGTGTTGGGTGTTAATTAGTTAATTATATTCAAGTGTGTGTATATAAAGCCAGCCAGCCAGCACTGGCTGGTGGTGTTTGCAGAGCAGAAGTAAGCTCTTTGACAAGCAATAAACAATCTCCACCAAAGCATCCTAATCTCAGTGTCGTCTTCATAAAAAAGCTTGGAGTGTTCTCTAACAGCACCTGCCTGTTAAATTTTACAAGTGTCAGGGCTTCAGAATTGTGGTGGGGTGCTTCTTCACCACCCGAAAGGGTGGTTGACCAGTGTGCTCCACCGGTCAGTCCTCCACAAGTCAAAGTAGACCCTGTTGAGTTTAAAAGTAGGAGATGCAGCAAGAAGGATGGTCAGCAAAACTCTTTTAGAAGAGGCAAAAAGAGTGACTTTTCCTGAAATCTGGAACTAACATGAGTGGGATACAAACTGCAACTGTAATTGAGGTCATCAGCTCATGAGCAAAACATTTTCTACGCAACAAATTGTTCTGATCTGAAATGCACTCCCTGAAAGGGCGGTGGAAGCAGATTCGATCCCTTTCAATAGGGAATTGGATATATACTTGAAGGAGAAAACATTTTAGGGCTGTGGGGAAAGAGTAGGAGAGTGGAACTAATTGGATAGTTCTTTCAAAGAGCTGGCACAGGCACAATGGACCAAATGGCCTCCTGTATCATTCTACAATTCTAAAGAAGGCAAGGTCTCTGCATACTTCTAATTATTCTATGTCTCTCACACACAGCAAACGAGTGGAACAGGTTAATGAAAACAAGCTAGTGAACTCGTTTCATCTGCCCAATTAATTTGATTGTTGCATGTGGTCAGAACCAAGGAAGCTGAGGTTTTGCTGCTGTCAAACTCACAGGGGTTTTTCTGACAAATTGCATTGAGTTCAGCATTAGATTGGCAACCAATGAAAGCTATTTGGGTCATTGCTGGTTACTGACATGTAGCAACTTCCCTTGTAGATGTTGGTAATGATCTATAGTAACCTCGCTGCAGATAAGTCTTAATTGAGATAATCGGCTCATGTGTATTGAGCACTGCAATAAAGCTTAGGAAGAGGGGAATTGGAATTATGCAGATGTCAGTAAAGCAAATGAAGTTGTTAATGACAATGGATGACTATTCCATTGGAAATTGGGTCTCAGTTGATGTTGCTAAAGAGGCTACAATGTAGTTATGTCACAAGGACTTGGGCACTGAGAGACACGTGTTCCAAGGTGTGTTTACACAAAATATTTGTCTGGATGCGAAACAGTTTTCGATGTGTATCAACCAAAAATGGTAATGTAAGTCAGAAGACAACTGATCATACAAAAGCCCTGAACTATGAGACCCCTTTAGGAGGACATCCTAACAGGAATTCCCAAAAGAGTGCTACGTAACCTCCAGCTACAGGTTTATTGAGTAGGGCGTGTACCTCTTGTGTGAATGTAGGCTAGGAAGCAGAGTCAGCATCTGGTGGTACAAGGTTGTCTTTAGTGCCACTTTCCGGAGAAACATACAACAGTAACCATGCCTTAAGGCAAGCTTTCTATGTCTTACTTTGTGGGATTTACTGCATTGAGTGATTGATGCTTTGACAGAACCAGCACAGAGCCTGGCCTGCACTGTATTGAAAATAAAGATGTGGATTTTTCACTGCAGTCTTGATTATTCTTTGTTTATTTTCATAGTTATCTACATGAAAGATGTTACTTTGAGATCCCGGTGTCAGCATCAATCATTCCTCAAAGTGGCCAGATGTAAACTTCCTTTCACTTTTCACAATATCTTAAACAGAAGAGCAACCCTCTCTGTGCTAACATACACTACCAAGTCTATAGAGAAAGGAGAAGGCAGAGTAATGACCTAATAAAGATCTTTAAAATTATGAAGGCATTCGACAGGGTAGACGTAGAGATGTTTCGACTAAGTGGGGGTGGGGAAGTTCAAAACTAGGGGCCATAAATGTAAGATATTAGATAAATGTAAGAATTCAAGAGAAATTTCTTTACTCGGCATGTGGTAAGAATGTGGAATTTGCTACAGTGGTTGAGGAGATTTGAATAGATACCTTTCAGAGGAAGCTAGATAAGTACGTGAGGGAGAAAGGAATAGAAAGAAATGCTGACAGTTAGATGAAGAGAAGTGGGTTAATGTTTGTGTGGAGCATAAACACTGGCATGGACCAGTTTGATCGAATGGCTTGTTTCTGTGCTCGAAATCCTACATAATATGTATTGTTGCACACTGTTTTGGTGGTGACTCCCACACCAATGAGAAACCCACTCTTGTCTCACTTCAGTCACTATGTTTGATGCTGCTGCCAATTCCATTGTGTTGCATGTCTTGAGGGGCTGGGTTGAATCCAGTTCTTTTCTCCCCTTACCCTTTTGCGATCTCCCAGTGGTCTCCATCATGAATTGTACAGCTGTACAGATAGCAAAATGATTAAACATGCAACCTCAGTGTTAGTCAGCTTTATAATGGAGGATGAATGAATGCAGCTGTAAGGGTTTCTTCCAAGGCTATGTTAGTAGCTAGAGCAGTGGTTAATTATACATCAATGTAAGTAGAATAGTAAGCAGTCTTCTACAATATGGATCATTGGCATGTGAGAGGGTTTAGTGTAATGCACTTGTATTTTGCAATAAGTAGTTGACTTATTACTGGAAATAAAGTGCTTGCCAAGCTTGTGTTGGCCGAAAGCTGCCGACTTTTCCAGAAATGCATTCTCCAAATAGAATCTCACAGAAGTTGTGGCTTCACAAAGCAAACTGGAGCATAATCATGACACAGTTTATGGTGATGTCATCAGATCATCTTTGGATGCCAAGAAGTGATCGTTGATATATAATACCTAAAATGATTGAAAGAGTTAATTGTTTTTTCATATGAGATGTAACTTGTGCGTGAAGGAGCAAGATGTGGGCATGTTTCTTTATGAATACTTTGTGTCTGCTTTCACAAAAGAGAGGGCTGAAGGAGACATGACCATTGAAGAGGAGTGTGATATATTACGTGGGATAACTATAGTGAGGGAAGAAATATTAGGTGTTTAGCATACCTGAAAGTGGATGAAATATAACCCAGGCTGCTAAGGGAAGCAAGTGAAGAAATAGCAGAGGCTCTGGCCATTATTTTCCAATCCTCTCTGTGGCAGGTGTAGTGCCAGAGGACTGGAGGACAGCTCACTTTGTATCATTGTTAAAAAGGGAGGAGGGTCTATTTGTGTTAGCGGAGAGGCCAATAATCAGAGGACATAGATATAAATCAATTGGTGGAAGTATTAGACGGGAATTGAGGAGTATATTTTTTCCACCCAGAGGGTGGTGGGGTTTGGAACTCGCTGCCCAAAAGCATGCTTAGAGGCAGAAACCCTCAGTGCTTGGATATGCACTTGAGGTGTCTTAACTACAGGGTTACAGATTAAGCTAGAAGGTGGAATTAGACTGGAGGGCTCTTTTTTGGCCAGCAGAGACACGATGGGTCCAACTGTGCTGTAAATCTTCCTACGTTTCTAGGTTAAACTGAAGCCCTGTCTGCCACCTCAGGTTGATGTAAAAGATCCCATGGCACCTTTGAGAAAGAGCCGGGGAGATATGCCCAGTATCCTGGCCAACATTTATCCCTCAACCAACAACCAACACAGATTTTCTGGCCATTATCACATTGCTGTCTGTGGGAGTTTGCTGTATGCAAATTGGCTTTTGTATTTCCTACATTACCCAACAATACATAATTTGTGTAAAATGCATTGCAATGACCTGAGGCTGTGAAAGGCGCAATAAAATACAGACTGAACATTGAGTTCAATAACTTCAGAGCATGACTGGACTGTTTTTTATATTTTTTTATTTTGTTTTATTTTTCTACAATGTGCCTGTATTCCCTGTAGACAGAGCTGCTCATTATTCTGCTACTAACACTCTCTGGACTAATGCTTTGTCTTTTACCACAAGCATCAACACACTGTTTGCCCAGGACAGCTTTGTTATTTAATCTCTTCTGCCCTCTGCCCTATCACACACCTCTCCTTTTGTTTTCTTTGCCACCATTGCCCCCCCCCCCCCACCAACACCCGCTTCACTTGCTTAAAACCTAATTCTTTTCTAACCTTTAGCAAGTTCTGATGAAAGGTCACTGACCTGAAATGTTAACGCTGCTTCTCTCTCCACAGATGCTGCCTGACCTGCTGAGTATTTCCAGCACTTTGTTTTAATTCAGATTTCTGGCATCTGCAAAATTTTGCTATTATGCTATAAAAATGCAAGTCTTTTCTCTCCTCCTAACTCCTACACTTTTTTATTAGTAATTTTTTTACTTTCCAATAGCCGACTCATACGGCCCCTCAGTCTTTTTTTATCTCCGATTAAAGACAGTGTGTGTTTATATCTTCAGATAATTACATTCTGAAAGGAGGGAGCAGCTCAGTCACAAGCCCCTTTTGATTACCCATAGATGGCTGTTCCCCAAGGACAGTCAAGCTTCGATGAACCAGGTTGTGGTGATGATGCAATGGGGCTGCCAGTACAGTTACAGAAAGGTACCTAGTTTGGGATTGATATAGGGGGAAATTTGACTAAAATTTGGTTAGGGCCATTTGCATTGCAACTGAATAATAACCACTGTCTCATAAAGGAGGAAATCTTTTGCTCTGTGTGCACTTTCTAATTTTAATTAAACTGTCATTGTAACACTTCTAATTTAATTAAAATAAATTTTTTTGAAGTTTTATGCTCACAGCACTTTAGATCACCCGATAACTAATGTGCTCACCTTTTAGCTGCCTGCTGTTTGAGAACACGTGTGAGGAGAAGAAAAGTTTTCAAAAAATTTAGATAAAGCAACCAGAAATGCCCTTTTAAACCACACAGAATTTTGGGGGTAATTTTAATTTAACCCTGTGGGAAGTGGATGGAATCTGATTGTTTCCCCCCTCCCCCACCTCCCCACACCGTTTTTGCTCCGTGCCTAATTTCACTATCCAATGACTTCAGTAGAAAGTGAAGTTCTGTAGAGTGTAAAATGGCGGCTGTTTTGAGCCCATCAATTCCCCGCCAGGTAGATGGGGTTAAATTAACCCATTGGTTCACTGATGTCCTTTGGTGGAAGGAAACTTTCTGACCTTGCTCAGTCTGGCTTATATGTGACAGGAGTCCCACAACAATGTGGTTGACTGTTGACTGCCCTTTGAAGTGACCACTCAGTTTTTCTGAACCATTACAAGTCAAAAAGGCCTGGGCAATAAATGGCAGCCTTGCCAGTAATGGCTACATCCATACAATGAAAAACAACAAACTAATATTCCTTTACAGTGTTACAGAAATGTGGAACCCAGTTGCATATTGATCTGTGACTTGCTCAAAGCTCTGCAGTTTGGTACAAAAGGGAGGGCGAAGCATCCCACTCAGTGATGACGGTGCTAAACAAGCACATGCATTTCTTTCCTGCCTCAGGAATATTCTGTCAGCCTCAGTCCTGTGCGTAGTCACTGCCTCGTAGGCAAGGTGCAGCTGATGCGTAGCTACATGCTGAGCTTAAAGGAAGAAGCCACAAGAAGTGACAGCAAGCTGGGTTTACTGGCAGTCGTCGACCTGTAGTAACCTTCACTGCTGCAGAAGACAGCAGAGAGCTCTGCGTAGTTGACTGGTGAAATTTAGTGTCTGTTGGTGCAAGTCAACTACCGCAGTGCTAGTCTGTCCAAGATAAATAATGTTGCTATTTCATGTGTACAATTAATATTTTAAAAATTGAAGTTGGAATGCAAACAAATTCTTAAAAAGGATATCATCAATTTTTTTTTTCTCCTCAATTGGTCCCCTACAGATACTAATCCTTTGAATATTGATTCTCCACAGGTGCAGCATTAATATCTGTAGGGAAATCAATTGAGGAGAAAAAATTGACAATATCCTTTTTTAAGAATTTATTTGCATTCCATAGACATGGGTTTCCACAGCTGAACTTCAATTTTTAAAATATTAATTGCATACATTAAATAGCAACGTTATTTATCTTGGACAGACTAGCACTGCGGTAGTTGACTTGCACCAACAGACGTTAAATTTCACCAGTCGACTACGCAGAGCTCTCTGCTGTCTTCTGCAGCAGTGAGGGTTACTACAGGTCGACGACTGCCAGTAAACCCAGCTTGCTGTCACTTGTGGCTTCTTCCTTTTAAGCTCAGCATGTAACTGCGCGTCAGCTTCACGCTTCCTGTCGGGCAGTGACTACGGAGGCTGACAAATTCCTGAGGCGGGCAAGAAATGCATTTGCTTGTTTAGCACCGTCATCACTGAGTGAGATGCTTCGCCCTCCCTTTTGTACCAAACTGCAGAGCTTCGAGCAAGTCACAGATCAATATGCAACTGGGTTCCACATTTCTGTAACACTGTAAAGGAATATTAGTTTGTTGTTTTTCATTGCAAGGATGTATCCATCGCTGGCAAGGCTGCCATTTGCCCACGTCTTTTTGACTTGTAATGGTTTATAAAAACTGAGTGGTCACTTCAAAGGACAGTCAACACACAACCACACTGTTGTGGGACTCCTGTCACACACATATGTACTTATTGGTCATTATTTGTATAAAAATTTAGACACTGAGTGCTAGAGTTTTGTTCATTGTTCAACCACAGAGTTAATAAATTTGAAACAAAATGCTCTTCTCATTAATAATGATCATGGAGCTACTGCATTGATGTAAAAATCCATCTAGTTCCCCTAATGTCCCCCAGGTAGGAAATCTGCTGTCCTTACCTGGTCTGGCCTACATGTGACTGTAGATCCACAGAAATTCGTTTGACTCTGAACTGTCCTCTGAAATGGTCTAGCAAACTTACTACCTTCTCAAAAGCAATTGGGGATGGGCAATAAATGCTGGTCTAGCCAGCGACACCCACATCCCAAGCAAGATTTTTGAAAAAAAAAAGAATCTCAGCCAAGTTTGATCCTGCTCTCACTTTGTCAGTAGCATGCATTTTACAACAGCAGTCATTTTAAGATCGAGATGAAGGCCCGGAACCCTGGCTGATTTGTCTTCTTGCTAGTCTAGGGACACTATGACCACTTATAGTGCTGGAGGTGCTACCTCAGCACAAGGCTAAGGATTAAATTTGGGGTAATCTAGTGTTGCACTGTTACCCATTGGATCATCAGGAGCTAAACTATCCTAATCTGAGGAAGAGTGGGATACCAGCGTCCCGTGACAGTTGTGGTATATGCTATGGTGTCACACAGTTAATAAAGGATGTACACAAAGTGTGAAAAAAAAATGACGAGCTGGTTTGAGTAAACAGATCACTTTCATGGAAGGACTGCACTAAATCGTGCTGGGTTGAGTGCTCAGAAGTGCATGTATCAGTTCAATGTAGGCCTTGTAACGGTGTAATAAGCAACTTTAGATTGTCCTGGAACATTGTTTAACTGAAAAAGCCACAACCATGAAAGAAAAAAACCTTGCACTTCTGTAGCACCATTCATATCCTAAAGTTCTTTACAGCTAATGAAATACTTTTTGAAGTGTAGTCACTATTGCAATGTAAGGACAGTAGTGGTGAGTGTTTTAATCAATGCGCAGTGTGTTGGCAGAGGGTTGGCATGATAAAGTGGGTAGATACAGTTTCTCCTGCATCCTGATCACAGAATCACAGAATAATACAGTGCAGAAGAGACCCTTCGGCCCATCGAGTCTGCACTGATGCATTAAAGTCACCTGACCTGTCTACCTAATCTCATTTGCCAACACTTGGCCCATAGCCTTGAATATACTTTTTAAAGGTTGTGAGGCAACCTGCCTCTACCACCCACCCAGGCAGTGCATTCCAGACCGTCACCACCCTCTGGGTAAAAAAAGTTCTTCCTCAAATCCCCCTGAAACCTCCTGCCCGTCACCTTAAACTTGTGTTCTCCTCGTAACTGACCCTTCAACTAAGGGGAACAGCTGCTCCCTATCCACCCTGTCCATGCCCCTCATAATCTTGTACTCCTCGATCAGGTCACCCCTCAGTCTTCTCTGCTCCAGTGAAAACAACCCAAGCCTATCCAACCTCTCTTCATAGCTTAAATGTTCCATCCCAGACAACATCCTGGTGAATCGCCTCTGCACCCCCTCCAGTGCAATCACATCCTTCCTATAATGTGGCGACCAGAATTGCACACGGTACTCCAGCTGTGGCCTTACCAAAGTTCTATACAACTCCAACATGACCTCCCTGCTTTTGTAATCTGTGCCTTGATTGATAAAGGCAAGTGTCCCATATGCCTTTTTCACCACCCTTCTGCCTCCAGAGATCTATGGACAAACACGCCAAGGTCCCTTTGTTCCTCGGAACTTCCCAGTGTCAGGCCATTCATTGAATACTTCCGTGTCACATTACTCCTTGCAAAGTGTATGACCTCACACTTTTCAGGGTTAAATTCCATCTGCCACTTTTCTGCCCATTTGACCAACCCGTCTATATCTTCCTGTAACCCAAGACACTCAACCTCACTGTTAACCACTCGGCCAATCTTTGTGTCATCCGCGCACTTACTGATCCTACCCCCCACATAGTCATCTATGTCATTTATATAAATGACAAACAATAGGGGACCCAGCACAGATCCCTGTGGTACACCACTGGACACTGGCTTCCAGTCACTAAAACAGCCGTCTGTCATCACTCTCTGTCTCCTACAGCTAAGCCAATTTTGAATCCACCTTATCAAGTTACCCTGCATCCCATGTGCATTTGCTTTCTTGATAAGTCTCCCATGTGGGACCTTGTCAAAGGCTTTGCTGAAATCCATATAAACTACATCAACTGCACTACCCTCATCTACACACCTGGTCACATGTTCAAAAACTTCAATCAGGTTTGTTAGGCATGACCTCCCTCTGACAAAGCCATGCTGACCATTCCTAATCAAATTTTGCCTCTCCAAGTGGAGATAGATTCTCTCCTTCAGAATTTTCTCCAATAGTTTCTCTACCACTGACGTGAGACTCACTAGTCTGTAGTTCCCTGGCTTATCTCCACAACCTTTCTTAAATAATGGGACCACATTAGCTGTTCTCCAGTCCTCTGGCACCTCCCCCGTGGCCAGAGAGGAATTGAAAATTTGGGGCAGAGCTCCTGCAATCTCCACCCTCGCCTCCCACAGCATCCTGGGACACAAATTGTCCGGACCTGGAGATTTGTCCACTTTTAAGCCTTCCAAAGCCTCCAATACCTTGTCACTCCCTCTGACAATTTGCTCAAGAACCTCACAGTCTCTCTCTCTCTAAGTTCCATATCTACATCCTCATTCTCTTGGGTGAAGACAGATGTGAAGTATTCGTTCAACACCCTACCAATGTCCTCTGGCTCCACCCACAGATTTCCACCTTGGTCCCTAATGGGTCCTACTCTTTCCCTGGTTATCCTCTTCCCATTGATATACTTATAGAATATCTTGGGATTTTCCCTACTTTTACCAGCCAGAGCTTTCTCATATCCCCTCTTTGCTCTCCTAATTGCTTTCTTAAGCTCCATCCTACACTTTCTGTACTCCACTAATGCTTCCGTTGATTTGCTCTCCTTGTATTTGCTAAAAGCCTCTCTTTTTTTCCTTCTCATTGTACCCTGAATGATTCTGGTCATCCATGGTTCTTTGGGCTTGTTGCTCCTACCTAGTACCCTAGAGGGAACATGTTGGGCCTGTACCTTCCCCATTTCCTTTTTGAATGCCCCCCACTGCTCTTCTGTAGATTTCCCGACTCTTTCCTGTCTACCTTGCCAGATCCTGCCTTATTTTACTAAAATTCACTCTCCCCCAATCCAAAACCATTTTTTTGCAACTTGTCTGTTTCTTTCTCCATAACAAGCTTAAATTGTGCCATGTTATGGTCGCTATCACCAAAATGCTCCCCCACCAACACATCAGCCACCTGTTGGGCTTAATTCCCCAGAATTAGGTCCAGCACTGCACCCTCCCTTGTTGGATTCTCTACATATTGAGCTAAAAGGTTCTCCTGTATACATTTTAAGAACTCCACTCCATCTAAGCCCTTAACACGACGACCGAAAGTTGAAATCACCTAATATATTTACCTTATTATTATTTTTACACACCTCCGCGAATTCCGCACGTATTTGCTCCTCAATTTCCCGCTGACTATCTGGGGGTCTATAATAACCACCTAGCAATGTGGCTGTCCTTTTTTTATTCCTAAACTTTACCCATAAAGCTTCATTTGATGTCCCCTCCAAGATATCATCTCTCCTTACTGCAGTAACTGACTCCTTAACTAATATTGCAATGCCCCCTCCTCTTTTACCCCCTCTTCTGTCTCGCCTGAAGATTCTATATCCCAGGATATTGAGCTGCCAATCCTGCCCCTCCCTCAACCATGTCTCCGTGATGGCAACTATATCACAATTCCACGTGTCAATCTTTGCCCTTAACTCATCCGTTTTACCTGTAATAATCCTGGCATTAAAGTAGAGGCCATCCATCCTGGTCTTACTCCCTTGAAACTTACTTCCGCTGTATTCCCTCTGACTTGTTTGCTTTCCTGTGTTTAGCTGTGTCCCTATTGTGCTCGGAGTCTGCATCCCCTCCCCCTGCCAAATTAGTTTAAACTCCTCCCAACAGCATTAGCAAACCCACCAGCAAGGATGTTAGTCCCCCTCTGGTTCAGATGTAGACCGTCCCGCTTGTACAGGTCCCACCTTCCCCACAAACGATCCCAGTCGTCCAGGAATCTAAAACCTCCCTCCTGCACCAACTCTTAGCCGCGCATTCATCTGTGCTATTCTCCTATTTCAGTACTCGCTAGCATATGGCACTGGGAATAATCCAGAGATTACAACCTGAGAGGTCCTGCTTTTTAGTCTACTGCCTAACTCCCTGAATTCTTGATGCAAGACCTCATCCCTCTTTCTACCTATGTCATTAGTACCAACATGTACCATGACCTCTGCCTTATCACCCTCCCCCTTCAGGATGCCCTGCAGCCGTTCAGTGACATCCCAGACCCTGGCACCAGGGAGGCATCACACCATCCTGGAGTCACGTTGACAGCCACAGTAGCGCCTATCTGTTCCCCTGACTATAGAATCCCCTATTACTATTGCTCTTCCTCTCTTTCCCCCTTCCTGTGCAGACAGGCTGCTTGTGGTGCCAGAAGCTTGGCTCTGTCCGCACTCCCTGGAGGAATCAGCCTCCAAAATGGAATACCGATTTGCAAGCAGGACCCCAGGGGACTCCTGAACTACCTGCCTGTTTCTCTTGGACTGCCTGGTGGTCACCCATTCCCTTCCTTAAGTCCCTTCAGCTGCGGTGTGACCACCTCTCTAAACGTGCTATCCACGATGCTCTCAGACTCGCGGATGCTCCACAGTGTTTCCAGCCGCCATTCCAGCTCTGAAACCTGAGCTTCCAGGAGCTGCAGCTGGACACGCTTCCGGCACACATGTTGGGCCTAGGGACTGGAAATGTTCCCGGATTCCCACATGCAGCAAGAGGAGCAAACCACGGCTTTAAGCTCTCCTGCCATGACTAAACCCTTTAAATTTAAAACTTTAGAAGACTATTATAATAAAAAAATAAATCAACTAAGTCCAACTAAAACAATGACTTACAATTCAATCCAGTTTGAAAAATACCCACCAGACTTACTCACCAGTCAGCTGTGCTCTTTGGAAACTCTCGGCTCCCCTCACGCTCTTTGAGGACAGGTAGGAAATGAAAGGAGCCCCTCGCTCCCTCCTCACTTAACTCCCTCAGTCACAAAACTCCCACTTTAGCACTCTAATGCAGCCCCAAGTCAGCACTCCGGTGCAAACGAAGTCAGTCTCGTTTTCTGTATCAGTGATTGTGGTGGTGGGGGCAGGTTGTCCCCCTGTGTGAAAAAAGGAAGTTTCAGACAGTGACTCGATGCCCTCCGAAATTGCCCAGGAGGCATTTTACTCCCTTTTATATTCCAACATTGTTGTTTGGTAGATGCAAATATTCGTGGCAGTACTATAATGTATCTGAGGTGCTATTGCTACCAGGAGAGGGGAGGAGAATCAACGATATGTGTCGTCTCCTCTTGTCTGACTAGAAACAGATTTCCACTGGTATAGAATCACATTACTGACCTTACACAGGGAGTGTGCGACAGTTTAAGATGAAAGTCATAATTGTGTTGTCCTTCCCCTGGGAGGGTCAGTTTGGCTCCGTTGGTAGCACTCTCCTCTCTTGAGTCATTGAGTCAGAAAGTAGTACATTTTAAGCCCCACAGTAACCTCTGATAACATTCCGACAGAGTACTGAGGGAGCACTGCATTATCAGAACCGCTGCCCTTTCCATTAGATATAATCTGAGGTCTTGATTGTTCAGGCATATGTTAAAAGCTGTAATGTAATGACAATGAGGTAGATGTTCTGTAACGATGCAATGAAATGGTGAACCTATATTTACAGTCAAAGCAGCAGTAGCCCCAGCCTACTGTGGAATTGCTTTGACTTGAAGTAGTCATTTTATGTAAAGGGGGCGTTGAGTGTTGCAAAAGCAAAGTCCTGGGTCTAGATTTCCTGTCTTGTTCCAGAGACTTATAGCTTTAAATAGGTATGCAATCTGCCTCCTATAAAAACAAAAGCAATCAATTCTGACAAAAAGTCATCATTGACCTGAAACATTAATTTGGTTTCTCTTTCCACAGATGTTGCTTGACCTGCTGAGTGTTTCCAACATTTTTCTGTTTTTATTTCAGATTTCCAGCATCTGCAGTATTTTACTTTTGTCCCAGGTTTATCTGTTCCAGTGGTTCACCAATCCGTCTCATTGAAAAACTATGGGCGCAGTGTTATTAATTGCAATCAGTTACATTTCTGCCAATATGCCACTTGATTGAAATGTAACTGGAGTTAGTGATTTTTATTTTGCACCCAATTCTGGCCCCTGCCGTCCCTTGAATTGTGTCGAAAATCAAAAATATTATTCCAATAGCTCAATGGATAAATGTGCAACAGGACGTGGCACTGAGCTTTGTCAGACTGGAAAGTTCCAACTTCATTCACCCGTTGATGCTGAGTTAGCTACTTCTCACCTTTATTGAATCAGGGCCACTGATTCAACTATCTGGTCAATGTGCTTTGCATGCTGGTGATAACATAAATCCATAGGGCAATAATTGGGGCATGACAATTTGTCTCAATGTTTCTAGGTTAAGAAGGGGTGTTTTTTTTTTAAATTCTTTCATGGGATGTGGGCGTCACAGGCAAGGCCAGCATTTGTTGCCCATCCCTAATTGCCCTCGACAACTGAGTGTCTTGCTAGGCCATTTCAGAGGGCAGTTGAGAGTCACCCACATTGCTGTAGGACTGGAGTCACATGTAGGCCAGACCAAGTACGGACAGCAGATTTCCTTCCCTAAAGGACATTAGTGAACCAGATGGGGTTTTACGACAATCGATAGTCTCACTAATGGTGTCTCAAATAGCTTTCAATTCCAGATTTTAATTAATTGAATCTATGTTCCACCAGTTGCCATGGTGGGATTTGAACTCATGTCCCCAGGGCATTAGCCTGTCTCTCTGGATTATTAGTTCAATGACATTAACACTATGCTACCACCTCCCCGTCAGAAGGTTCCCGCTCCTGATCCTTAACCAGTGATTTCTCCAGCATTGAATGTGTCCATCGATTTTCTGTCTGTCTGGTGGAGACATGATAATTTTAGGTTGTGATCCTCCCCAATTGTGAAGAAAACCGGGGGAGTTCCCCTGCTCTCCCCCAGCACCTCCCCCATCACCCCCCCCCCTCCCCAAAACCAGTGTCATGGTCAACATTTATCTCTCAACGAACACTTGAAATCGATGATCTGGTCATTTATTTCATTCCTGTATGTGGGAGCTTGCGATGTGCAAATTGGCTGCTGCATTTTCCCCACATTGCAACAGTTCATAAGAACTTCATTGGGTGTAAAGCTCTTTGGGGCATCCCGAGGTCATGAAAAGCACTATAGAAATGAAAGTTTTTTTTTACATAGTCAGATATCCTGCTACCACTCCCACATGAAGAATGGTCACCTGGGCAAGGTACTGGTGGGTCTCTGATATACCAGCAACTTCAGAGGGATGAGGCAAGAAAAGGACAGAAAACTGGTTTTAAAAACACAGTTCCTCTTCTCTTTAAACTACGGTGGGAATGTTACGCCACCCCAAGGAGCCGGATGGTGGCGGGGGGTGGTTTAAAATGGAGCACGGGGCTCCGGGAGGCCTTCCCGATCTGCTCCCGCCTCCGTCCCACTTTACGTAGGACATTGGGGGCGGGGGGGGCGGCGAAAAATGGGCCACTCGCCCCAGGACAATCAAGGCCCTTAAGTTGCCAATTAATGGGCTTTGCCCGTCTCCACGTGGATTTTACCCATGGCAAGCGAGCGTCCTGGAGCCAGGAAAGGCAGCCAGGTAAAAGCTGGCGGCCTCTCAGCGCCCTGGGGGTGGGCCCTGAAAATCGGGCACAGGCTGTCAGATTGAGGGCTGCGTCCGCTTGCCCAACCTCCCCCAGGACCCAACATTCCCCCCCCCCCCCCCCCCCCCCCGCCCCACTTCCACACCAAACAACCACCCTTGCCTTGCCGGGGCCCGACCAATTACCCCCAGTAAAGCAACCAAAACCCACCTGAAATCCCGGCTCCATGTCCATCTGCCATCGGCTGGGCTGCAGTCCCAGCAGTAGCCACCACTCCTGGTGGCGCTGCTGTGACTAAGAGCTGCTGGCCCGCTGATTGGCTGGCCGCTCAATGAGGCGGGACTTCTTCCCTCAAGCTGGTGGAAGTCCCGCCTCAGAACAATTTAAGCCTGGGGACCTGGAAAACGCAGATCGGATCCCCAGGCGAGGCAGAAGCGGGTTCGCCACCGACATTTATGTCGGTCGCCAATTCCCGTCTGCCCAACGTAAATTTCAGCCCTACAAGTCAGCTCTAGAATGTTTAAAAAAAAAACAAGGAACCGGGGTGGAGGAGAAAGCGTAAACAGTCCTGTCGTCTTGGTCTCAGCCTTTCTAGAACGAGTGACCTTGCAGTAAAACAGGTGATAGATGGGAGAAAAATCAATTGTTGTTTGATCACAAATTAAAACTTGTAGGGGGAGTGTATCCCACTGAATTTTTTACAAAAATTGAGTTGTCTGAGTGAAGGATCAATGCCAAGGTTGCCAACTCTGTTTTGACATTCCTGGAGGTTTCATCACAAGACCTGTAAGCTTCCTAAAGCTTCACGTCTGCGACATCATGAATGGGCCAAATTGGTACAATATTCCACTTCCTTAAACTATATTCCTTTGAATACATTTTCCCTGAAATTCCGTGGCCTCCTGCCAAATCGAAGGTAGCCTTGCAGAAGTTCAGGGCTTTTTTACAAAAAGAGGGTAGAAAGGCTCATACGTCCAGAAGCATCTCCAAGCTCTAGAAGCTTCCCTAATAGAAATAATAGTCCATTGTCAATGCACTCCAGCAGAAGCTGATTTGAGAGTTATCCCATGGATGCTATTCCTTGACTTTTTTTCTAGACTGTACCATTCTCCTGTGTTTCTTTAATAGTAGCGTATGCCGTTTTGATAGATTGGATAAAGAGAAACTGTTCCCACTGGCAGAAGGGTCGGTAACCAGAGGACATGGCTTCATGACAGTTGGCAAAAGAACCAGAGAGGAGATGGAGAGACTTTTTTTAATGCAACAAATTGTTATGATCTGGAATGTACTGCTGGAAAGGGCGGTGGGAGCAGATTCAGTAATAACTTTCAAAAGGGCATTGGATACATACATAAAAAAGGAAAAAAATTGCAGTGCTATGGGTGAAAGAGCATGGGAGTGGGACACAGGCACAATGGGCTGAATAGCCTCCTTCTGTGCTGCATGATTCAATACTTTTCCAGTCTGTTTCCCTCTATGTGCACTGCTGAAAGGTGCAGGTGCTTGATGCCAGTTTTCCACAGGTGCCTGCAGACCTCTGGGAGCTTTGCCATATGCGAGATGTGACTGAGTTATTCAAACATTCTCCATTAACAGAAGACATCATTATCTGAGTCCAATCCTGTACCTGTCCAACATCCACAGAGAGCAACGATCATTGGGAGCAATCAGGAGCAGGAACCCATGTTGATTTTTACTTTCCCCCTCCATATTCCCGGTCAGCACTCACACTGGTTGCAGTGACCTACACCTCCACAACCTTTGAGGTTTGCTAACCGTGCAGACTGAGGATCAAACCTGGAACCTTCTGATCTTTGGATTGGCAACAAGCCGTGAAATCTGTACATTATTTTCATCCCAATTTCTGCTAAGCAAGGACATATTTAACTTCTACCTCATTGCAGCACACAGAGGGTGGGTGGGGTGGGTATAGTTGTTACGTTCTGTGGCGACTTGCGTTTTCCAATCGGTGCTTGTCACTGAGCCTGTCATTTATTAACTCAGTGTTGTAAGAAAGAAAGACTTTAATTTATGTAGCACCTTTCACAACCTCGGGACATCCCAAAGCGATTTACAGCCGATGAAGTACTTTTGTAGTGTAATCACTGTTGTAGGAAAGACGGCAGCCAATTTGTACACAGCAAGATCCCACAAACAGCACTGTGATAATGAGCAAATAATCCATTTTGGTGCTGTTGGTTGAGGGAAAAATATTGGCCAGGATATAAGTGATAACTCCCCATTTCTTTGAAATAGTGTTGTGGGATTTTTATGTCCACCTGAGAGGGAAGACTCTGTTTATTGTCTTATCTCAGAGCAGGACTTAAAACAACTGACTCTGACTCAGAGGCTGAGAGTGCTACCACTGAGCCAGTGCTGACATGAACATAAAAACTGTTTGTGCTATTCACGGTACCCTCAGATCTTCCCATTTGAGGGCAGCAGCCCCTGCTATTTTTCACTCAGCTTTTGTTCCATATATGAGAACTGTAACTCATGGTTTATGGAGTAGTTCTCAATGGTGATGGGTTTTCGAGGCTAGTGCACCCTGTAATCACCTGCTGCAGTGACCAAGGCAACAGGACCCATATGGGGGCTACATTGTGTGATGCAACGGATTTCTTTCCAAATGATAGTCAGCTGCTTTATTAAATGGCTTCCAGATTTTAAAAAGTCAAGAGTAATGTTCCAATTGCTATTCCATGCCAAAATTACATAAATGTATGAACAAATTAATATTTCATTGCTGTTGAGCTAGTTAGGTCCCACTGATAGCTCAGCTGTGTTTGATAAAGCTTAGTATCCTGGCAGTCGTTCGTCTTCATTTCAGTTTTGCTCAATTATTAATGGGTGAAATCATCTTTTTCTTTTATCGTTAATATCAAAGTCGTCTTTAATGCTTTAAAGCATAAATTCTCCCTTTCCTGACTGGCTCCATTGGAACTTTCTTGCACCTTTTATCAGCCCCATTAAATGTATTGTCCCCATTCTTTGGCAGCTGTTGCTGAAGATTCAGTGATTCCCATTTACCCCTCCTAGATCCATCTTTTTGGTTCTTTACTTGATTCATTACCATCTCCTTTTGCCTACACCATCATCCCTTTTGTCATTAAATCACTCCTACCCACCCTATTAGAGACCTTCCCTTTTGTTCTTTCCTCCCCTCACTTTCCCTGCCTCTGTACTTGCTTAAAACCTGGTATACCTCTAACATTTTCCAGTTCTGATGAAAGGAACTGAAACTAAACTCTGTTTCTCTCTCCACATAGCGAGAAGGGAAATTAGGGATTGACAATAAATGCTGGCCTAGTCAGCAACGTCCGTATCCCAAGAACGAATAAAAACAAAGATGCTGCCTGACCTGCTGAATATTTTCAGCATTTTCTATTTTTATTTCAGATTTTCGGCATTCACAGTATTTTGCTTTTGTATCTGTGCCAGAAGCAAGCATGATGGGCCAACTGGGCATTTATTATTCTATATTGTGTTAAGGGTCATCAGTCAAAATTGCTTCCATAGAAATTAGTGAGAAGTTAGCTTCTTATTAAAAATATATATTTTTTTAATAAAGCAAATTCTATCAAGCAAGGGATAGAAATAAAAACACTGGGGTTATCAAATATAATTCGAATGCTATGATGGCAGAGTTAATGTGCTGGAGGGATGAGATTCAGTGGGCTGAGTGGACATTTTATCCTTGTCTTCCCTTATGTTGTTTTTATGTCACTATGAAAGTGCTTCTATTTTTAAATTTTTTTTGAGGACTCATATTTTAGAATTATGGACATTGGTTCATTTTGAAAAACTGAAAAGATTCCATGGATGTGTTTTTTTTTTTTACAAGGGTCACTGAGAGGTCTTGTTCTGCTGCAGAGATAGTAGAGGCATTGGTCACAATATACCAAAACTCACTGGATTCCGGTAGGGTAACAGCGGATTGGAAAACTGCTAATGTGACACCCCTATTCAAGAAAGGAGGGAGACAGAAAGCAGGAAACTACAGACCAGTTACCTTAACATCTGTCATTGGGAAAATGCTAGAGTCCATTATTAAGGAAGAAATAGCAGGACATTTAGAAAAACATAATGCAATCAAACAGAGTCAACATGGTTTTATGAAAGGAAAATCATGTTTGACAAATTTGTTAAGACTTCTTTGATATATATATATATATTTATTTATTTATATATAAGCAGAGTTGATAAAGGGGAACTGGTAGATGCAATGTATTTGGATTTTCAGAAGGTGTTCGATAAGGTGCCACATAAACGGTTATTACACAAAATAGGAGCTCAGGGTATTGGGGGTAAGGTGTTGGCAAGGATTGAGGATTGGCTAACAGACAGAAGGCAGAGAGTTGGGGGGTGAATGGGTCTTTTTCAGATTGGAAAGCTGTGACTAGTGGGGTGCCACAAGGATCGATCCTAGGGCCTCAACTATTTACTATCTATATTAATGACTTGGAGGAAGGAACAGAGTGTAGAGTATCCAAATTTGCTGACAATACAAAAATAGGAGGGAAGACATGTTGTGATGAGGACACAAAGAATCTGCAAAGGGATATAGATAGGTTAAGTGAATGGGCAAAAACTTGGCAGATGGTGTTCAATGTGGGAAAATGTGACATCATCCACTTTGGTAGGAAGAATAAAAAGGCAGATTATTATTTAGATGGAGAAAGACTACAAAATACTGCAGTACAGAGGGATCTGGGTGTTCTTGTACATGAAACACAAAAAAGTTAGCATGCAGGTGCAGCAAGTAATTAGGAAGGCAAATGGAATTTTGTCCTTTTATTGCTGGGAAGTCTTGTTACAACTGTTCAGGGTGTTGGTGAGGCCACACCTGGAGTACTGCGTACAGTTTTGGTGCTGTATTTAAGGAAGGATTTACTAGCATTGGAGGCAGTTCAAAAGAGGTTCACCAGGCTGATTACTGGAATAAAGGGGTTGTCTTATCAAGAACGGCTAAACAGGTTAGACCTCTGTTCTTAGACCCCTTAGAATCTTATATGTTTCAATAATATCACCTCTCATTCTTCTAAACTCCAATGAACAGAGGTCTAACCTGTTTAGCCGTTCTTGATACGACAACCTCTTCATTCCCAGGAATCAGCCTAGTGAACCTTTTCTGAACTGCCTCCAATGCTAATATATCCTTCCTCAAATACAGCCACCAAAGCTATACGCAGTACTCTGGCTTGACAGGGTAGCTGTTGAGAATATGTCTCCACTGGTGGGGGAATCTTGAACTAGGGGACATAGTTACAAAATAAGAGGGCACACATTTAAAACTGAGATGCAAAGGAATTTCTTCTCTGAGGGTGGTGAATCTCTGGAATTCTCTACCTCAGAGTTGTGGAGGCCAGGTCACTAATTATATTTAAGGAGGAGGTAGATAGATTTTTGAAATCTTGGAGTCGAGGGTTATGCGGAGCAGGCCCAAAAGAGGAGTTGAGGCCTAGGACAGATCAGCCATGATCTTATTGAATAGCGGAGCAGGCTCCAGGGGCTGAATGGCCTACTCCTGCACCTACTTCTTGTGTTCTTGTGAAAACAAACCTTTACTGGATGCCTCAAACTCAATAAACAGAAGAAACCTTGGTGACTTGGGGAAATTGTTTACAAGAAGTGACATGTCCAGATCTATGGTGTTCAGGAGGTTTCGCTTTTGGGATATCGTTTTGGTTCAGTTCGGACATGGACTGTTGTGAAGGCAATTGGGTTTGTAGCTTATGGAAAGAACACCCAGCTCCTCTTCCTCCACCTCTGTAAAAACCCTGTGAATCCAGTGTGTGAGAGCTTAAACCCCTGATGCCGCATTTCTCCGGAGAAGCACCTGGAAGGCTTGCTAGATCAATTCTAGATGCTGCCTGAAAAGAACTGCTCCAGAAAAGATCCCAGTGACCCGTCCACTTGTACACGGACACCAGACTGTGCGCCATTTTTGGGACACAACATATCTCGTCCTTTTCAAAATTAGCAAGAATTTGGCCAAAGTATTCTTTTTTGGCTTTTTTTTCCAAAAGACCTCTGCAGAGAGAATTTTTTTCTTTAACCACTGTGTGTGTGGGTGTATGAGTCTGTGTGTTGGGTATTTAAAAAGGGAGCTTTCATATTTCAATCTTTGTTAATGCTTTGCTTTGTTACTGGATAAGTCTTGTTTTATAATAAACTGATAATTTTGTTGTTTATTAAAGAAACCTGGTTGGTGTATTTTATTCTGGGATAAAGAGTAGGGTATATGATTGACCATATCGGTAACTGGGTAAACATTTTGATATATGTTGTGACCTGTGGAGAAGTGGAACTAGAGAAAGACTGTGCGCTTCTCCCACCTCGGTCGTAACAATGTTGTAATTTCTCTTGGATTTGGCCCTGATATTGCGTCTATCTTTGAACCAGGATATTAATGAAAATTCTTCTCAAGTCATTTCTTTAAAAATAATTTACTGTTTTTCTCCTCTTTAATGTTTATAGAAACTCCTCCCAGCAGCAAATACCTTACTAACACATGAGTCAGAATATCTGTAATCTACTTATTCACTAAAAGGCTGACATTTCATCCTGAGTTCTGATTTTTCATCCAAACAAATCGAGCCCTGATTACCTGTGGTTGTGTTTGTGTAACAACATTTTGACTTTGCGCCCTGAAAGGAATGCAGTGCTATCTTTGAAACCAAAACATACATTGTGCACTGCATGACATAAGACCCCTATCCCTATAAAATAGCATAATCTCTGACTTCGCAAGAGCCAGTTTTGTGTTTAACAGGCATTCATTCCACACCAGACATCAGCCATCAAAATGTTGCCTTTTAATTTCAGATGTAAAAGAAGCTTTAAGTAAAGGGAAGGCTATCCTTGACCTGCAACTTGGAACTTAGAAGCCCGTACAATTCCCCTTCAAATTACCTCAGCAATTTAAAGCCAAGTGCAGATATCTGGATTTTCCTGTTTAGAGCAGCAGCCCTTAACAGGGCAGACAAGTTGGCAACAACATATCAGAACAATGCTCCGGACTCCAGACTACCAACAAGCGATGCCATGCAAATCCATTTTTATAAGAGAATAAACAAGTGAGGTCTTTTGTACTGAAGATGGAATCACACGGGGTGCTAGATGGTCCTCTGTTCCTGCACCAGATCCTAAAAGGCAGATTTAGGCTGTTAAGGGAAATAAAAGCCTTTGAAGTTGTACTTGACATTTTATTTTACATTTAAATGTTCAAGTGTTTACAACACATTTTTCTGGAGCAGCTATACACTTTGCACCACACTCTGAGGAAGATGCATTGGGTTTGTTGTTGTGCTATATGTACACAGGAGGGTGGTTGGCAGTGAATAGTTACTAATTCGTTGTGGTTGGGCTGATGGAGATAAAGGACTCCTGCTCTTGCTCAGTTTGGTAGTTTGTTGAGCGTCTGTTATTCCTATTCAAAACAGCAAAAGCTCAAGAATACAAGCCAAATCTATCTCTACTTGAAATGAGCAGAGTTTCCATTCATTGTCACCTTGCTCTTTGGATGTAAAAGAGAATGTATTGTCCCTGTAAGGCTTGTATCATTTCATTTCTTTCACTTGACCATAACATCTTGCATCATCTGTAAACTCCAACTTGTTCAAAACCCAGCTGCCGTATTTTGTCTAAGCTCAGTCATACTTGCCCCTCATTCCACCTGCAATGACTTCCTGTCCGTTTGTCAGAGGATCAACTACTAAAATCCGCTTTCTCATCTTGAAATGCCTCCATGGGTTTGCCTCACCCTATCTCAGTAATCTTCTCCAGCCTTGTATTACCTGAGGGGGCTAGATAGACTAAGTACCAGTAGGATGTTTCCTCTTGTGGGGAAGATTAGAACTAGGGGACACAGTTTAAGAATATGAGGTCTCTCTCTTTTAAGACAGAGATGACGAGAACTATTTTCTCTGAGGGTTTTTGGTTTGTGGAATTCTCTTCTCCAGAAAGCAGTGAAGGCTGGGTCATTGAATTTATTCAAGGGTGTGTTAGATTTTTGTTAGATAAGGGAGTCCAGGGTTATGGGGGGCAGGCAGGAAAGTGGAGTTGAGACCACAACCAGGTCAGCCATGATCTTTATCGAATGGTGGAATGTCCTATGTTCCCATTTCCTACAGTCTTCCAATTCTGGCTTTTAGTGCATTTCCCTCCTTTAATCCATGGTTAGTACAGAACCTTCAGCTGCCTGTGTTCCCCTCCTCCCCCCACCCTATCAATCCAGTTTTCCTACATCTTTTGAAACCTTCTCAAAACCCAACTTTTTGTGACCAAGCTATCGATGACCCCTCCTCACTTCACATAACTTCTCAGTGTCCATTCCTTTTAATCCTATTGTTGTGTTTTTCCTCCTCCCCCCCCCCCCCCCCACTCGATTTTGAGGCATAAAGTCACTATATAAATGCAGGTTGTTAAGTCACTGAGTGCAATGCTTAGTCAAGATGTGCTTAGGTTCATTATTTTCTGTTAATAAGGTAGTGCTTAAAAGGCATTCCATTTTGCTAATGGAAAATTGAGGGCTTGAAGCTCCTTCCGTTCAATCTAAATCACAATAGTTAAGGTTTGCTATCTCATCTCTCAATGCCAATCCTTGGGACAGAACTGCTAGATTGCAAACATCACTATCCATGTCATAAATAACATTCCGAATAATGTAAGAGTTCTTGGGTGGAGCTCACCGCAACGGAAAAGACGTAATTGGACTTCTGTATCACATAGTCATGGATCAGCTCAAACACACAATAGTTTGATCATTTTATCTTCAAATGAATTTTCAATTCTTTCACGAGGGCAATAATGAATTTGCTGGTCAGTAACACACATCACTGCAGATCCTGACATGACCAGCCTATATTTTATTTTTTTAATTTTTATTTAGAGATACAGCACTGAAACAGGCCCTTTCGGCCCACCGAGTCTGTGCCAACCAACAACCACCCATTTATACTAACCCTACAGTAATCCCATATTCCCTACCACCTACCTACACTAGGGGCAATTTACAACAGCCAATTTACCTATCACCTGCAAGTCTTTGGCTGTGGGAGGAAACCGGAGCACCCGGCGAAAACCCACGCGGTCACAGGGAGAACTTGCAAACTCCACACAGGCAGTACCCAGAATTGAACCCAGGTCCCTGGAGCTGTGAGGCTGCGGTGCTAGCCACTGTGCCGCCCTAACCACAGCGCCACTGTGTCCACATTATTCCTCCTTCATCTTGTGGTTTTCACTGCCATGACCCGGGTTTGATTCCCAGTCAGGGAAACATATTTAGTCTTTGGAACTCTCTCCCTTAAAAGGCGGTGGAAGCAGAGTCATTGATTATTTTTAAGGCAGAGGTAGATGGATAGATTCTTGATAAGCAAGGGGGTGAAAGGTTCTTGAGGGTAGGTGCGAAAGTGGAGTGATCAGTTCAGCCATGAACTTATTGAATGGCAGAGCAAGCTTGAGGGGCCAAGTGTGGCCTACTCCTAATTCGTACAAACATTGGCTGGGATTCGATACCACATCCCCCTCCGCCCAAAGGGAGTGGGCTGGAAGGCAGGGGAAGTGTAAAATTGGTGGGATGATGGGTTTATTTGTGGTGATGTGGAATGTTGTTGGTAAATGGAACACATTCCACAATTTTTCACTTGGTTGAACTAAAACACATTCACAGGTCCAGTCGAGCATGAGTTAGGTGTAAGGTAAAGCATCACTATGAACTCTATAGCTGCAACACTTCCAATTGCACACAGATGCTCTCTGTTTACACTTTGCAATTCCCCAGCATAAATCCTCTGGAATCTTTTCTGTCCTTGTCACTCACCGGAAGAAATGTCCTGACCTGGTCTTGATTAAATTGCATCTAGGACAGTAAATAATGGGCTGTGAATTGAGAATTTTCGTGGGGACAAATCACTACTAAGTAAAGAAGGGGCTAAAATAAACAGCTTAACTTAAAATAGCAGACAGAGAAGGTTATAATATTTAGGAACTTGGGTACAGGAATAGGCCATTCAGCCACTCGAGCATTCTGTCAGACTGCAGCCTCCTGTGGCATCAGCAGCACGGCAGCTGTCTGGAGATGGCCTCCCAGCAGCAGGCTGGGGAGTGATAACGCTCCGGGAAGATTTTGAGGCCGCCGCCCCCACCCCCTCCCACTTTGCTTACCTGGCCACAGCTGCAGTCACAGCCTGCCGTTGGGAAGGGAGAACGTGGATGCCTCCACCCTGTGGAGGAACTTTACAGGCTGTTGAGAGGGCACCTCAGGGTGGAGGCATCCATGTTCCCCTTTCCCAACAGCGGCAGGCTGCAGGTCCTTCCGTGCTGGAGGGCCTCCTATTGGACCTCCAGCATCAACAGCCTTCCTGACATCCTTAAGTGGACTCTGAGTGCACCCTCTGGCCACTATGGCCAATCCAGGCAAAATCCATGTTTGGTGACCGCTCCCGAAACAGTGTGGGGTTGGGACCTGCATTTGACCCCAAGGTCAGGATCCTGACCCAAAATACAAAATCCTGCCCCGGCCTCGACAGCTTTTCGGAGGATAGAGATCCACATTTCCACTACCCAGTGTGTGAAGAACTGCTTCCTGGAGTCACCCTGCGTGGCCTAACTTTAATTTAATGTTCTCCTGCCTTGTTCTGGACTCCCCCCACCAGAGAGCATAGTTTCTCTCCCTTACCTACAGTATCAACTTCTTTAATCATCTTAATATGTTAATATATTCATTACTAATACTGGTGGGCAGCCATAAAGGCGGGGCTAAAGTGTGGCGAGTCGAAGAGACTTAGCAGTTGGCAGGAAAAAAGACAGAAGCGCAAGGGGAGAGCCAACTGTGTAACAGCCCCGACAAACAAATTTTTCTGCAGCACCTGTGGAAGAGCCTGTCACTCTAGAATTGGCCTTTATAGCCACTCCAGGCGCTGCTCCGCACACCACTGACCACCTCCAGGCGCTTACCCATTGTCTCTCGAGATAAGGAGGCCCAAAAGAAGTAATACCACACAGTACAATTGAAACCCCAAGATCACTTTAATAGCCTTGCCTATAAATGAAGATTACTGCCCAACAGTTTGCATTTTTTATACTGATGGACTGAGTAGGAATCACTCTCTTCCTTTTATCATTCCTTTCAAATTGCAGCTAAATGTTCTGACAGTAGATCAGTGACACATTGATGTCATCTACTTCCCATCTATGAAGTAATGGAGAAGCTACAGACATTAATCGACAAACAGGTCTGCTTCCACCCGGAGATTTTGTTCGCTGTTAACACCTAATTGAATCGTTCAAATTCTGTCCGATTTAAAGAGAGCAAAGTGTTTAACCACTAATCAGCAAGTCTGCCAGCTCGCTTCCATCAGCATAGAGTCATCAGTTTGCTGTTGGCCCTTAATTGCATTCTGAAAAATCAACAGCAGGTGTTGTATAGAAAATTCTTCCATAAATTAAGATCTTGAAATGAAACCTCATCAACAATTTGACTACTTTTGAAATGTGGACCTTTATCCCTCCTTCCTCCTCTGGGGACAGGACTTAAGCACACCCCTCCCCCTGCCCATCCCTCGCCCCCCCCCCCCCCAACCAGGCACCCCATGCTCGTGTTGTTAAAGTGTGAGCCTAGTTGATAAATATAGGTAGGCTCTTTGACTGTGGTATGCAGCACAGCTGAGCCAGATCCAGTCAATACCTGGACAGGTTTTTCCCTGTGGTCTTCTGAACCCCAAAGCCCGCAATGTGTGGGAAACAGTCATTCAATGTGATTTTCCTCGGAGTAGCCAGAGGGTGGACTCAACGTGCATTTGAGGATGGCGGGCGAGCACTTGATGCTGAAAGGTTAATTAGAGGCCTTGAAAGCAGCAGCATGATGCCATGGCAGGTAAGTGAGAGTAAGAAAAGTGCCCTCTCTCCAACTTTTTAAAATTTGAAATAAAAAACGGATTTTGTAGCCAGGCAAATCTCTACAGAGCAGCCTGCAACTGCTGCTGCACCTAAGTAGGCAGTGAGGCCTCTAAACCTGCCTGGAGCTCTGGCCCTCGCCACCTCTGGCAATCTGGAGGCTGACTGGAAAATCCCAGTCAGCCTCCTGCAGTTGGCTTTAAGTAGCTGTTAATTAGTTTAATTGCTGCCCTCTGCCTGCTGGTGGGTAGCCCTGCTGCACCCCCCCCCCCCACCCCCCATTCCGCCTCTGGGGAAAATGGCGCAGGGACAGGATGGAGCTGGGGAACCAGCACGCCTTGCTATTTTTAGCACCCGCCCTCTTTTGTTCCTGGTCCCTGTAGGGGGCTAAAAATTCAGCCCCTGATCTCGGTACAGAGAGAAGCACAGTTTGTTGATGGGATAGGGTTCAGTGCAGGAAACACTGGCTGATATTCCCCTTCCCCACCCCCTCCCCCACCCCCCCACCTCTAACTTAGCGATGTTGAGGCTGATTATAATACCCAAACTATCATATGGGTCAGCTAAAAACTGGACTTTGAAACTACCAAAAGAGCCGTCAGGACAGGGCAGCTGGTAGCAAGTAACAGGAAAAGGCATTCTGGTTCTGACGGTGAGGGAGTAATATATTCTGCAATCTTCAACCAGAAACCATTTGGAGTATCACAAGTGTGATGACCCGGTGAGGCAGGGGTCTAGGGCTCCCCTCTCAGCCTTTGCCAGGGTTTAATTTTTGAAACACTGTTTTTAGTTTCCCCTCAGTGAATCCTTGTTCACTGCCCTCTAATTGTGATGGCAAAGAAATCAACCAGACAGATTTTCTTAGTTTTAAACAAGAACGGTGTAAGTTTGTTAATCTTAAAACTCTAATTCGGTTAAAACTACTAGAAATACACGATGCAACCATGCTAGCATGCATACACGAGAAACACATGCAAATAGAGACTGAGGAGGAGAAAGAAGGGGAAAGGTTTAAAGTAATAGCTGGAGTTCAGTTACTGGCTTTTGGGCTTGATGTAAAGTCTTTGATTGCAGTTATCTTGCAGTTCTCATTGGGGCCCAGTACACACTTTCAAACTTGTTTAGCTGCAGGAGTCTTATCTCTTGAGGTTTGAGTGGCTTTCGTGGATCCCTGGAACTCCGTGAGAGAGGGAGAGACCTTCCTTCTCTATTGTCTTCAAATTGCAGTCTTTTCTCCAATTGTTCTGTGAGCACAATTCAAACAACTCCAAGTTGGTCAGCAGGTTAGTCATGTGACTAGTTCCTTATTTGGAACAGCCTTTCCTGCAGCCTTTCCTGCAGTTTGTGGATTTCAAAGCTCTCGGTAGAGGGGGGTTGGGTGCTGTCTCTTACACAAACAAGATATGGATCATCACTGTTGCCCAGACCAATCTTTGTTAATTGAATCAGTGAGCAGTTCCATTGTCTCTCTCATTCAATTGTCCTTTAGAATGCAAAATGTGCAGCCATGTTTCAGTGGTCTTCTAAACCAAGTTATTTTTTCTGTCCAGTAACAGTTTAAAATTAATGTTCCATATGATATTAATATGCTTCATTTTGGCAGGTGTGGTCTTTGTCACCAGCGTAAAGCAATCGTGAAAGACTATTTTAGTTCAAATGTTAAGGTAGCCCACTGAATCATGTCTAGTGACAGCTGAGTACAAGGACATCTGACCCATCAACATTCCACTCTATATTACATGGTTGAGTTAGCAGCCTCCACACAATCCAAGAGGCTGTAAATTAGGGCAAAAAGCCCCAAAATGCTTTTCCTTACTGTAACAGCTTCTGAAAGGAGTGTTTATGATCTTGCAAGTCATTTTCAGCAATTTTGTAAACAAGAGTTTGCTTGATGGTGTTCCTGAAATCTGTAACCCAATAAATTGTGTAAAAGATAAATATATATAATTTAAAAAGAAAAATAGAGCTTTTTTTCTCTCTTTCTTCAATGTCTCTGTTCCCAGCCGAGTGGGCAAATGGGCAAATAGCCTATTTTGATAGTAATCTTCTAATCAATGCCTGAGGAAAATGACTGCATTTCAGTTTTTCCTCTCTAGTTGATATACTGCTTTTCCCCTTTAAAGGGGGTTGTATCTTCACCAAAATGTATTTGGCAAACTTCACAAGGAACGCCCTAGGTCAATTTCATTTTCATTGCGTCAAGCATAAGGGTTACAATAATAAAATGTCCACCATCGTTAAAGGAAGAAGCAAAATCTCTTTTGTTCAGACATCATTCAGCTGCCATGGGCATTCTGGTAATTGGTGACACAATTGGCAGTACCCGGGCTATCTTTGACTATGCCCAGGGCAGGAGGTCAAAAGAGCAAAGATTCAAGGTTTGTGAAAGGGAAATTTAGGGGTGATGCCAGGAGGAAGTATTCCTTCACACAGCCCAAACCACAGGAACTGTAACTGAAGCCAGGACACTGAACTCATTTAAGAATCCATCTACAGGCTGTAATGAGATACACCGGGGTTAGTAATCTGGAGTAAAGTACTTTGTCTGAACTGAAGTTTGTAGTCATGCAATCTCGCAACTTGTTTGAGGTAATTGCAATTAAAAACATCAAGGTGATGCACCACAGTGAAATGCCAACAAAGAAAAGAAAGATCTGCATTTATATAGTGCCTTTCACGACCTCAGGATGTCCCAAAGGACTTTAGACAATTAACTACTGGAGAAGTGTAGTTGCTGTTGCAGTTTCGGAAATTTGGCAGCCAGATCATTGGCTTTTTAGTGATGATGGATAAGGGAGAAATGTTGGCTAAACTAATGGGGGGAACTCCATTGCTGTTCTTTGAAAAGAGTCTTTCTTTTTAAATTCATTCATTGGAATGTGTGCATTGCTGGCAAGGCCAGAATTTATTGCCCGTCCACAGTGTATTTTGCACCCACCTGAGAGGGCATCCAGGGCCTCAGATTAACATCTCATCCAAAAGACATCAGCTCCGAGAGTGCAGCACTCCCTTCGTATTAAACAAGAGTGCTGGTCTACATTTTTGAGCTCAAGGGTGGACTTTCAAAACCGGGTTGGGAACCTGATGCCCGGATGATTTCCAGGTCCCAACCCGCAAGGTGATGCGATCTTCAAATGGTAATGCCCTAATTGGGCAGGAGGCAAATTCCTGTCACATATATTTAACTTTATCTTTTAGGGTACAAGACTCTCTTGAAATGCCTATCTGGAAGGTTCTGCAGTCGGGAGCTAATTGGGATTCTGGGTCCTTCAGGCGCTGGGAAGTCAACCTTCATGAACATTCTGGCAGGATACAGGTGAGTCACAAAAATAATAGTTCCTTATTACTATCGATTTGTGCATTCTTACACTGGTCTGTTTTTGAACAGAAGGAAGACAGCAAATTTTGTTCATGTCCTGCAGATAATCAATGATCCACTTTCCATATTTTAGACAGAGCATTAAACATTTCAGGGGCAAGACACCAAGTTTGGGTCAAACATCAAACGGTGATATAGAATAAGACGCTTTCCCACCTGCTGTGCACTGATGGTCCACAGTGTGTGCACAAACTCTCCATTGTAAAAACGTGTGCTCATACTTCTGCACCCAAACCTGCCGCAGACCTTGGGAATTGAACTGCATTGTGCTAATTTTAGGCACAGAACTGGTGCAGTGAGGCCCAATTTTTGTCCAAAATTGGGTCAGCCCATTTTTTCCAGGCATCATGCATAAAACAGCTGTTAGGTCTGTTAAATTAAATCAGGGGTCCAACGTTTGTTTTAGGTTCCTTTACAGAAATAGGACAGCGATGAGCAGGTCCGATATCATGCCTGTGGCCGCCAATAATGAGTACGTTTTTTTGAAAAAACAAATTTTGAAAGGAACCTTCCTGTGGAGCCAAGAGGAACAGCAGTGCTTCCTCAACTCAAAGGTCACGATCACTGCCCTTACCACCTCCCCCTGACTCCTGTTGTCCATTCCAACCCCAATCCTGACTCTTCCCTTTAGGCCATTGCTGGCGGTGTAAGTGGCTCAACATTAGTTCTGTTCAAACGTATGAGTGGCTTGTGGAGGCACAACATGGAAACCCCAATTCTGAGTCTGTTAATGTTGATTTTGGCCGATTAAAAACCTGGCCAAATGACTGTCGGCAGCCAACTTGGAACATGAAGAGAGTTGTAGTTGAACTGATCATTTCTCCCCACAGGGTTCACTGACTTTCCGCCTGGAGACGATCAGAAAGCTGATGCTTATTTTTCTTATCTCCCTATTCTAGGGGTGCAGAGATTAATATGAAACACCCTTCCGCCCCTCCACCTCAGTTTTTATTGCAGCTGAGACTCTGCATTAACCATAAATCAAACCTTGGCCTGAAAGGCTTACTACAGTGCCTAAGAAGGAACTTGGTGGGGTCTGAGGGAAAGCATTCCTCCTGGCTCACAAGCAGTGCTGTAAAGGCACTTACCTTCTCCCCAAAGCTGCTGGATTGCCTGAGGCCTGTGATAACAATGTTAAACCTGCAATGCTGGTTAAATCAGAGGCTGCCAGCCTCATTAAAATATTTCCATTGCCAACCTGCCTCCTGGAAGCATGTTGGCAGCCTGCCCCTTGTCCTGCCTCCATTAAACTCAGAAGTGGGTGGGATAACGGCAAGTTGGGTTCAGATTTCAGATTTTTGAAATTTTAACATCTGACCTGACCCCCCCAACCCACCCATTTGTGGGTGCTAAAATTCAGCCCAACAAGCCAAAACACAGATACCTCTATTTATATTACCAAGAATTAAAGCCCAATTCAGTCAACTGTACTTCCCCTTTAAATTCAAGCCTCTTTAGATGACTTCTAAAATCCATATTGCATAAATATATCATATCCATATAGCAGGAAGTTGAGTTATCATTATGTCGTGGCTGATGGGTTGGTTTTCGAATTAGAGGTGGTTTGGGTTTGATCAACTAGATCAAGTAATCTTTAAAAAGAGTCCAATCGTCTACTGGAATTGAAATGATTTGTGGGAGGTGGGGGTACCAGTATTAAGAAGGAAAGATTGAGCAGGCTGGGGCTCTTCTCTGTAGAAAAGAGAAGGCTGGGTGTGTCCTAATAGAGGCTTTTTAAAATTCTGAAAGAGTAGAAAAGATGTTTCCATGATGCAAAACCAGAACTAGGAACTCATAAATATAAGTTGGTCACTAATAAACCCAATAAGGAATTCGGGAAAAACTTCTTTACCCAGAGAGTGGTTAGAATATGGAACTCATTACCACATGGAGCCATTGAGGCAAACAGCATAGATGCTTTAAAGGGAAAATGAGATGAACACAAGAGAGAGAAGAGAATAGAATGAGATGTTGATGGGTTTACATGGAAGAAGGATGAGAGGAGGCTTGCGTGGACCCAGCATGGACTTGTTGGGTAGAACGGCCTGTTTCTGCACTGTACGTTGTAATAAAAATTGCCATTTTTGTTTATTTGTTTAACACTTCCTTCCTGCTCCATTTAGAAAAACAGGAATGAAAGGCCAGATCCTGGTGAATGGCCAGCCTCGGGATCTGCGGACGTTCAGGAAGATGTCTTGTTATATCATGCAAGATGACATGCTGCTCCCGCACCTCACCGTACTGGAAGCCATGATGGTATGTGTTTCAGCAGAGACACTCCATTTCACACGTGTCCCGCTATAACAGCAACTTGCATTTATATAGCACCTTTTAAGGTAGTAAAACTTCCCAAGGCACTTCACAGGAAGGTAATCAGACAAAAGAATTGACACTGGGTCAAGGAAGGAGACATTAGAACAGGTGACCAAAAGCTCTGTCAAATAGGTAGGTTTTAAGGAGCTTCTTCTAGGAGGAGAGGCAGAAAGGTTTAGAGAAGGAATTCCAGAGCTTAGGGCCTAGACAACTGAAGGCACGGCCGCCAGTGGTGGAGTGACGGAAGTGCCAATGGACAGGAGGCCAGGTTGTGAGCCTGCAGGAGATAACAGAGGTAGTGAGGAGTGACACCCTGGAGGAACCTGAGGCTTTGGTGGAGCAAATCTCTCATTAGGGAATGAATCATTAATGGGAACAAGTTTAACTGAACCCGCCCTTTAGAATACTGATGAGATTGGGAGTAATGCTGGATTTACACCCCACCTGCTTTTACTCTCCGTTGAAGTCAAGGGAGGATGATATTGGAATCAGGTGTAAAGCTTTCGTTCCACCTGATTGGTAAGTTTCCCACCTGACCTGTTGGTTTAAAGTTATCCCCTGTTTATTTTCACTTGCACCTTTTCCCCCCTATACTTTATCCGGTGTTTGTAGAGTTCCAGTGTTTTTGTTTTATGTACAATTAAAGTGAAATACCTTCCTGTTTCAGTACAAAAAGACTGCAGCCTTGGGTCAGAACAGGTGTAGAGTGGCTTAGTTATAAAGCAAAGCTTCCTTTTCTCTGTTGCAATAGTGGACCTCAGCTCCTGTTACCAACACTGAGGTGCATGGGGGTCATTTTTATCTTCAACAGGATGGAAAACTGGCAATAATTGGTCAGCTGTTACACACCTGAAAACTTTTCCTCCCCAAAGGTGCATAATGGGCAGCATATCACCTTGGCAGCCATCATTACAGCCTGTCTGAGTGCTGGTACATACATAAGCACAATTTTGTGCTGTAGGCTTGTGCCCAAATTTGATTCTGTCCAGACTCATTTCACATAGGATGCTTAAAGCCAACACAATGACGCAACTTGCATACCATCTGTCCGGATGGGATTTGAACCCAGATCCTGGCATTTGAAAGGCGAGCATCTAACCCACTCTGCCAACCAATTCCTCCTGGTTTGCTTTTGAACATAAAATTTTGAGTGACCCATGAAATGTCAAAGCCATCGTGACAATGACTGCTTCATTGTACACGCTTTGGTTTGTTGACCTGGAGAATTGTATGGCAAAGCAGTTCACCAGGTAACACTGAAAACAAGAGCAAGCTGGTCGGTCTCTGCTGTGCTGCTGATTCACTTTGCAGGTTGGAATTGTGTGCGAAAGAGATCAGCGTGCGAGTATTCACCTTTCCCCCGCTCGCATACCCACCTGCTGGTTCTGTTGTTTTCTGCCAGATTCACAAGAGTAGTTGGTTTTGAAGGTGAGCCAGCACAAGCAGCAGCGTGTTGAAATGAAACTGCTCCTTTACAACTTTCCAAATACAAAAGAGGAAAGAATGCACGGGCTGAACAGGACACAAAGGGACACGAGTAAATCCCTCCATTAAAGGGCTGCTGCGTGGGAAAAAAAATAAAGGAAGTTGAAATCTGAGCTCCAATCTCCAGACTCTCCAGTGCTCCAGATCTGGCCCCAAGTGCTAAGTTGAAAAGTTCACGAGTGACAGGGTTGTATCTCGATTCCTGTTCGCTGCCAATGTTCCATAAGCTGCACCTTTGCACGCATATTAACTTGCTTCAGTTGGTGACCCTCCTGCTTTTGAGTCTAAAGATGGTGTGTTTTACTGTGCAATGTAGGGCGACACTCTGGTTCAGTACTGAGGGTGGGGCCGTGCTGTCAAAACCAGGGTCCTGTTTGCCTGCTCTGGTGGAGGCTGAAGATCTCATTTCGCTCTTTGGAGTCTCCTGGTGACTTGGTCAACATTCCTTCTTCCACCAACACCAACAAGAAATCAAAAAGAGATAATGTGATCATTTGTTGCTTTTTCTTCTGTATGTTGCAGACACAGAATGGCTGTTGTGTTTGGCTACATCACAACAGTCCCTGCATTTCAGAAGTAATTCATAGCAACATAGGAATTGCTACATGAAGGAAGACCAAGGTCCACCTTGTTTGCCTTCTACCATCTTGGTAGTCGCCTGATACCATAATAAATATAGTTGTTGACTAATCATCGCAATCAATCTCCGTCAGATAGTCTGACAGATTAGGACATGACATGAGGAAAACCCCATTGGTGGAGAGCTTTGGAAACCATAGACCCAAAGTCATCTTTTTCCTCCCAAGCACACTGTCACGTCTCATTATTCCTCCACTGTATCCCAAAATGTTACTTTCTGAAGGAAATCATCTATCCTTAAATAGAGACATTTTGGTGACATCGTAAAGTGCTTTGTAACTGCCAATTTAAGAAAACACAAGTGCTGTGATGTAAGGAGATACAAGTCTATTGATTGAGACAATGATAGAGGCGATTGATTGGAGAATAATTGTATTTATGACACTGCAACTGAATTAATGGAACTCCAGTTACGTCTAAACCAGCAGATAAAATGTTTGTCCTTAACTTTGAAGTGCCTGTTCTTTAACAGAACATAATGTATACAGTTGGGAACATTTTCCCAATACGTGCCATCACGTACAACAGCTAATCTCAGGCGGGCAGAGGGCCCCAAATACCAATGCATGCTTGGAAAATCTGTCCACGTGTCAAATTTAAAGGATGAAAAATCGAGCTAGTTCCCTCCCTAGTATACAGTCCTCCCCCTGATTTTCCTCAATACATTGGACCCACCTGATCTAATATCTGCTGGTGCAAAAGCAGAAAAAGCTGCCTAATACTCGCCCTAGATACTCAAAGCCTCCTCCCTTGTGACAACATCCAAGAAACTGATTGGATATGTTGAAAGATAAACACAAGCTGGTCCAATGAGTGCATCAGCTGTATTCATGAAGGGATATTTATATACAGAGTACCTCAGGTGAGTTTGTCAGCCTATTTCCAACGGATTCCTTCTCTAAAGGAGATTACCTGGTGTAACCCGAAACACGCAATAAAGGCTAACCTAACACAATCTCAAATTCCTTTGTTGAAGGATTAGATACAGAACCACCTCCCTTTCATCTAATTTGATCTTCTCTGGCATTGAACTTACTGACTCAGTCATTGTATTTTTTGCACCATTTCCAAAGGCAGTTTGTAAATGTGCAGTTTGCTGGATGTTTAAAGGTAGTTCAATGCTAGAGAGAAGATCACATTTCTCATGGAATGAAGAATTATTTATTTGTTTCCAATATAATTGATCATCAGGCTGCCAGTGTGGAATAGAGGTGGTTCTGTATCTAACAAACCCTTGAATGAAGGAATTTGAAGAGTGTCAGGTTAGCCTTTTGTCACATGTGTTTTGGGTTACACCAGGGAAGAGAGAATCCATTGGAACCAGGCTGACAAAACTCACCAGAGATTCACTGTATGTAAAAATCTCTGAATACAGCTGATCCAGCTTGTGCTTATCCTTCAAAGAATTTTCTCCGTTCCTGTTCCTCGGGTATTTCTCAGTCTACCTTTCCCATTTCCTACATTGCCTCATCTTTTCCTCCTCTACTCAGTGTAGCCATTGACCTTTTCTGAGGGAAGCTGTTTTATACTTTTCTTCCATCATCCTTTCCCGTGGATGTTCTTGCGCCACATATGGCCTATAGCTAGAGAGTGGACATCCAACCAACCCATTCTGCTGCCTCTGCCAATGCCACTTTATAAGCCCCAGCTGACTGGTATGCATATGTGCTTTGTGGACTCAACAACAAAAACAACTTGCATTTATAGAGCTCCTTTAACAGTAAAACATCCCAAGGTGCTTCACAGTAGCATTATTAAACTGGGCGGCACAGTGGTTAGCACCGCAGCCTCACAGCTCCAGCGACCTGGGTTCAGTTCTGGGTACTGCCTGTGCGGAGTTTGCAAGTTCTCCCTGTGTCTGCGTGGGTTTCCTCCGGGTGCTCCGGTTTCCTCCCACAGCCAAAGACTTGCAGGTCGATAAGTAAATTGGCCATTGTAAGTTGTCCCTAGTGTAGGTAGGTGGTAGGAGAATGGTGGGGATGTGGTAGAGAATATGGGGTTAATGTAGGATTAGTATAAATGGGTGGTTGTTGGTCGGCACAGACTCGGTGGGCCGAAGGGCCTGTTTCAGTGCTGTATCTCTAAATAAATAAACAAAATTTGGCACAAGCCACATAAAGAGATACTAAGGCAGATGCCCAAAAGCTTGGTCAAACGTTTTAAGGATTGTCTTAGAAGAGAGAAGTGAAGAGGTTTAGGGAGGGAATTCCAGAGCTTAGGGCCTCAGCAGATGAAGACACAGCTGCCAAAGGTAGGGTAATTAAATTTGGGGATGTGCAAGAAGCCAGAATTGGAGGAGAGCAGAACTCTGAGGGTTATAGAGCTGGAGACGGTTACAGAGATAGAGCGAGGGGGCGAGGCCGTGGAGGGATTTGAAAACCAGGATGAGAGTTGTAAAATGGAGGTGTGGCTGGACTGGGAGCCAATGTAGGTCTGCAAGCAGAGGGTGATGGGTAAACAGAACTTGGTGTGAGTTAAGACATGGGCAGCAGAGTTTTGGATGAGCTTGGGTTTATGGAGAGTGGAAGATGGGAGGTCAGCTAGGAGAGTGTTGTAATAGAAACAGAAAGTGCTGGAAATGCTCAGCAGGTCTAGCAGCATCTGTGGAGAGAGAAACGTTTCACGTTGATGACCTGCTGAGTGTTTCCAGCACTTCTGTTTTTTATTTCATATTTCCAGCATATGCATTGTTTTGCTTTTATTCTTGAGCATTGTCCAGTCTAGAGGTCAACAAAGGCATGGATGAGGGTTCCGGCAGCAGATGAGCTGAGTTTTTCCTTCCTTCCTGTTGGGAAGCATTTAACCTTTAGAGGAAATGTCAAAGATTAGATACCTGTGTTGGAAATTGATCACCTTGGGCAGTTTAGCCATCTTGATGTAAATGCAGTCAACGTGCAGCATTTATATGGAGCAAAGGCAGGAAAATGGAATTGGGGTGCAGATTTAATTGAATGGATGAGCAGCCCCGAGGAACTGAACGGCCACCTCCTGTTCCTATGTTCCGAGAACCTCAATAACAATTGTGTCAAGGTTTATTCATGAAATGCTTCCATTTCTACAAAGATTTTGGGTTGAATGCATCTCCCAAGGAAAGTTGTTGTTCTTGTTGAAATCCTTTTTCTTCACCGTTTGGCTTTGTTGAATAATGGAGCAACATTGGATAAAACCACTCACTTAAAGTCTTTACAGAGAATATACAGCAGGCTATTCAGCCCAACTAATCTGTGCTGGTGCTTATACTGCACTCAAGTCTCCTCCCATTCTATCTGCCTCATCTCAGTCTTTCAGCATATCTTTCTATTCCCTTGACTAGTTTTCTCTTAAAAGCATCTCGGCTATTTGCTTCAACCACCTCCTCTGGTACTGAGTTCCACATTCTAGCCACTCTCTTGAGTATATAAATTTCTCCTTGTTTCCCTCTTGGATTTATTAATAACTATCATTTATGCTTATACTTTTTAATTTCCTCCTTGAATGGTCAGTTTTCTCTTTCCCCTTACTCAGTTCTGGGGAGCACTTAGTGGCCACCAAGCACCTAGTACCTCATAAAATTGGTGAGGGTTTATCCCATCTCTGGCTTGATAGCCCATCATTCCCACTGGCTGACACTTGCTCTGAGAATCTCCTCAGTTACATGACAGCCCTGGTGTCTTACCCTGCAGGAGACTGAAGCAAGATAAACACTTGCATTTCTGGGATCTTAACTGGTAGGGACAGGATTGGGTTCAAACCTCTGTGAAGACAATGTCAGATAATTTAGGTGGAAAACACCTGTTTGTTTTCTTCTCCCTAATTAACGACCAGCTAGTGAAATGCTGGGAATCTGTGGAATTGAAGCTTTTGATTTCTAAGGATTACGTTTTGTTAATTGGGATATTACTGACTGAGACCAAACATATCCCATCAAATAGTCTCACAAATCAAGTCTGTGATCCTTGAATGTTGAGTTGTATTAGACATTTTTTTCCCTGACATTGAATTTTATTCTTGATTTTTACAGGTTTCAGCTCACCTTAAACTGAAGGAGAAATTAGAAGTTAAAAAGGAACTGGTGAGTCATGAACCTCTTTTGGTAATTCAATTTGAAATAAATTTGGCCGCAGTTTTGTTCGATCACACCAGTGATGGAGCTATTTGCACACTGCTCCGAATAATGGATTTTAAAAATTGAATTCAAGAGAAGTGTAAATGTATTTGCACCAAAATAAGCTTGCTTAACATCAGTAGAGCTTCGAGCCTGGGTTGTCTGTGTCTAATTATGCTGCTGTAATTTCCAGTCCTATTCTGGGAAACAGGAAACCTGTTAGATAATCTGTTTTATAAATTAACACTCCCATGAGAAAGCTTTGCATGATGAAAGTGCCTATTGAGAATTTGCTGGAGTATCGTGTTCAGTTCTGGACCTCATTTTAGGAAGGATGTCAAGACCTTAGAGATGCTGCAGAGGAGATTTGACGGACTTCAATTAAGTCAAGAAAGTGGGATTGTTCTCCTTAGAGCAGAGAGTGTTAAGAGGAGGTTTAATAGAGATGTTTAAAATCATGAAGGGTGTGGATAAAGTAAATAAGGGGAAACTGTCTCCAGTGGCAGGAGGGTCAGTAACCAGAGGACACAGATTTAAGGTAAATGGCAAAAGAACCTGAGACAAGATGAGTTTTTTTTTAACGCACCAAGTAAGTTGCGATCTGGAATGCACAGCCTCAAAGGATGATGGAAGCAGATTCAATAATAACTTTCAGAAGTTAATTAGATAAATACTTGAAGGGGAAATGAAGCTTTGTGGTAGAGCTTCTAATTCGTGAAATCTGCTTCATCGTGCCTGTGAAACATATCAACGGCCATTAAGTTGACTCAAAATCTCGAGAGTAACCTTAAACAAATTGCTTTTCACTCCCCTCCTGCGTTCTATATTGCCCTTTGCTTCCATTGTCCTGTAAGAGCTTTAGAGGGAACCATTATGGATATGAAGTTCTGCTTTTCTGTGCTGAGACAGTACAGGACAATATTAAAAAGAAAAATGTTTTATCTTCTTTTGAAGGGGAATTGGATACAACCAGCTCCCTAGAAACAACAGCTTGCATTTATATAGTGCCTCCAACATAGTAAAATGTTCCAAGATGGCTCATAGGATTATTATCAAGTAAAAGGTTTGACACCAAACCAAAGGAGACACGAGGGCAGATACACAAAAGCTGGGTCAATGAGGTAGTTTTAAGGAGTGCCTTAAAGGAAGGGAACAAAGTGGGGAGGTTTAGGAAGGAAATTCCAAAGCTTCAGGCAAAGGCAGCTGAAGGCAGGTTGGGTGATGGAAATCAGGGATGTGCAAGAGGCCAGAATTGGAGGAGTGCAGAGATATGAGGGTTGTAGGGGCTAGAGGATGTTAGAGATTGGGAGCGGAGTGGAGGAATTTGAATACAAGTATGAGAATTTTAAAATCGAGGGTGTTTGGGATTCTCGTGGGGAAAGGGCAGCACCGATAACAAAGCCCTAAGAAATTATTCAGGAGGGTACTTGGGAAATCTCCCAATTTTCCCTATGGCCAGTTTGCATTAAGTGAGCCATAGGAAGAGGTCTATGATTTGATGGCTGATTGGGAGACTAATGGAGACAACTCATGCTTACATGGAAGTGTCGGATTGTGTGTTAACCTGACAGCAGTTAGTTTTTTTTTAGAATGAGAAGTTCTGTTAACAGCTCAGAACAACTGCAAAGTGATTACAGAACAACCCACCACAAAAGTGCAACAAAGGGTGTTGTATCGGTCTCCTCCTGTCTCTCTTCTTTAGAGCAATAACGTCAAAGGAATGAGTTCACAATAGAAGTGACAAACACACACGCTAGTCAGGGATGGGGAGGCTCAGGGGAATGAATGTAACCGTTAATAGGAATGGGACTAATTAAATGGCTCTTTCAAAGAGTTGGCACAGGTATGATGGGCTGAACAGCCTCCTTTTATATAATTCTGTAACTATTAGTTATTTGCTGCCTGGTTCTAACACTTTGCATGATATCCTGCTTTAAGGTAAATGAAATTCTGACAGCACTGGGACTTCTTGACTGCTCTAACACCCGGACTCTCTCTCTGTCTGGTGGACAACGCAAGCGTCTAGCCATTGCCTTGGAGCTTGTCAACAATCCGCCTGTTATGTTCTTTGACGAGCCAACCAGGTAAGAGGAAGGGTGTGTCCCAGAAGGTCATTTTACCTGTTGGGGAATGGGTTACCTGAGCCTGCCAGTTGCCATTTCATTTCCTGTTTCCATCACATTGTTTGATCTGTGTCTCATTCACATTGGAGGCTATAATATAGAGGAGATGGCACACAGTACCACGTCCGGAATCGTTCTCTGTGCCATTGGAGTTGCAGTGTAACCATAGTAACCCTAAAGGGCAGCCATGCATGGGTTGGACAGTCAACTGTTTGTTCTGACTGTGACTGGGCAGAGTAAGCTGACCGCTCCTGAAGACCAGCAGTGTCAGTTCTTCACAAACATTGCACTGACAGAAGATTTTAAAAGAATTCATTTATATAGTGCCTTTAACATTGCGAAACATCACAAGATGCTACAAAGAATCATTTATCCAGTACTATCAACAAAATTTGACATGGAGGCTCAAAAGGAGATATTAGGGTAGATGACCAAAAGCTTGATCAAAAAAGTTGGTTTTAAGGAACGTCTTAAATTGGGGATGTGCAAGAGGCCAGAATTGGGGGAGCGCAGAGATCTCAGAGGGTTGTAGGGCTGGAGGAGATTACACAGATAGGGAGGAGCGAGGCCATGGAGGGATTCTAAAACGAGGATGAAATTAACGACACAGTTGCACTGAAGGTTTTTCCCACTGCCACCAGTGCCCAAAAATCTGTTCCTGCAGTGCACACGGGGTTGGTCTCACCGTCCCGGAACAAAATTTGTGAAAGTGTCATCAGTCTTAATCTCTCTTTGTCCATCTGTCTCTTTCCATCTTTCTGGCTATTTTCTACAAAAACTGGCTTGGACAACAGTAAGAGCTTGCATTGTGCAGCACTGCTCATCTGGAAGAGTATCTTAGGAGTGCTTTACAAAGGGGAAAATGCTGAACTGGAGGCAGGACAAAAATTAATAGGGGCAGGAGAAACAAAGCCATGTCAAACAAAGACAGCTAATAGGCTTTACAAGAAGGAATGCAAGAGGCAAAAGGAGTGACTTCCAAAGCACAGGGTAACTGGTGGCTGAAAAGTCAGCCTGTGATGGTGGAACTGAACAGTCTTGTTCCAGCTTCTAGAGGCTGTAAAAACCCTAGAAAACCATGAGCCTCGGATCAGCAGTAATCTGCATTCTGTTCCAGTGCCCATCCTGCTCTTGGATAAGCCACAAACACAAGAGAGCAGAAAAGGCAAACTGCAGATTGGCGGCAAATTTTATTACTGTCTTATCCAAGGGTTGCTACAGATTGATGCTCATGGACTTGTGTGAACCTGATTTTGCAAATACAAGGTTTCAGTGAATATTTATTCTGTGTGCACAGCTAGGTCACACAATCTGAACTCGTATGGGTTGATCCAGCCAGGTAACAACAGCTGCTGAGCTCAGATGCAAATTCATATTAAGAATTCACACTCTGATTTTCTATCTGAATGCTTTTTTTCAATTTGCCGATGCCTGCTGCTGGTGAATGAGGACCCATTCATAACCTTACCCTACTGTGCTTTGAGAAAGCTGTGTCTCTACCTGAAAAGTCTGGGAGCTGAGCCAAGCACCCACCTCTCCAACTGACTACAGCAGTGTTGTTCCATTGATTCAGCTCAGTGCTGTTGAGGTAAAGAGGCAGAGAGGTTTAGGGAAGGAATGTTAGAGCTTGGGGGCTAGGTACCTGAAGACACGGCCGCCATTGGTGGGACAAAGGAAGTGCTGGAGGTACAATCAGCCAGAGTTAGAAGATTGCAGTGATCTCAGAGGGTTGTGGGGCTGGAGGAGGTTAGAGATAGGGCGAGCTTCAACCCAATGACGTGGGGTGGGCGGACGGTCCGTCCCCAGCAATGGCGTCAGGTACCACTGCGCAGGCACCAACGACATTTTTAAAGGGCTTCCAGCCCTACATTGCAATTTGAATTTTTAAAGGAATACTCATTTCAAATAAATACATAAAGTGATTCTGACCCTCTCCCACCGCCTCCCCCCTCAAATAAGCATAGAAGTAACTACCTGCCCTCTCTCCCCAACCCCCAAGACACTTGCCTTGTGCTGCTGACATTCCCGCTCTTCCCCTCCCCCCCCCCCGCCCCCCAAAGGTCATCAACTTTAAACTTTATCCCTTCCCAACACCCCTTAGACCAATGAAATTAATCTGTGTAGGTCTGCAAGCACAGAGGGTGTTGGGTGAATGGGACTTGGTGCAAGTTAGGATATGGGCAGTCGAGTTTTGGATGAGCTTGAGTTAACTGAGCTTGTGGAAATAGACTCTTTGTTTTATCGCATGCTGAACATCCTGTCCACATTTGAAAGTCTCTGATCCTTTTGTTCTTCATTACTTGTGCCTATGATTTATTAATGGTCTTGGGTAAATTCGATTGGTCCCTCTGGGGCCAATGAGTGCCCCTCCTATCGTATCAGCCAGACTGAAACTTTGCTTGTATTGAATTCTCAATAGTTTGCTTTGGAGACTGCGAAACATGCTGATGTCTTTCTATAGATGACCAAGCCGTAGCTAGGTTTGCCAGCTCTGGTTGGACATATTCCTGGAGGCTTCATCATAGGACCTTGCGATTCCAACTTTGCCGGCCAACCAAACAATCTTTTTCCCATCTCCGAGGTGTTGTTATCTACTAAACAAAAGTGTTGAAAGAAAATGGAAAAAAAACATTTTCTTAATGCCCCAATGATTTACTCCTGGGTTTTCTCTTGGCAGTGTCGAGAAGATTAATTCTTGGAGGCTCCTGGACAATCCTGGGGGCGTTGGCAACCCAAACCCAGCTGAGCAAAACAGAAAGAGAAACCTCATTATTATGATTGACAGGTTTAGATAAGGTAGACAAAGAATAGCTGATGGGACACAGATTTGAGGTTTGGGGCAAAGAGATGCAAGGGAGGGGGTGGATGTGAAGAAGAACTTTTTTATGCAGTGGGTGGTAATGATCTGGATCTCGCTGCTTATAAAGGAGGTGGAAGCGGAGACAATGAATGATTTCAAAAGAAAATTGGATGGCCACTTGAGGGAAATAAACTTGCAGGGCTGTGGGCATAGAGCAGGGGAATGGGACTGACTGGATTGCTCTACAGAGAGCTGGCATGGACTCGATGGGCCAAATGGCCTCTTTCTGTGCTATGATTACTTCATGACTCAGTGGAGAGCAAGAGAAGCAGAGGGAATAGCTTTGCCAGGCATGCCATGAATGGACAAGCAGTGACACAAGGCATAGCAACACTACTGAGGGCTACAGGAGGCGCGAGGAGCTGAAGTAGAATTGGCCACTGATTTTTGTCATGAGTACCAGACAATTGTAACTCTATTTACAATGTTTCTCTGTGTCTGTCTCCCCCTCCATCTCAGTGGCTTAGATAGCGCCTCCTGTTTCCAGGTCGTATCACTGATGAAGTCACTTGCTCAGGGTGGGAGAACCATCATCTGCACCATCCATCAGCCCAGTGCCAAACTCTTCGAGATGTTTGACAAGGTACAGTGTTTTCTTAATCATTTATTGTTGCAGTGGAAACCGGATTCTGATCTGTGTAGCATGTTATGTGGGTTGTGATATCTGATGCTGCGTCAGGAAATATCACATGAAATTTTTTTTTTTATTCCTTCTTGAGATGTGGGCATAGCTGGCTAGGCCAGCATTTATTGCCCATCCCTAACTGCCCTTGAGAAGATGGTGGTGAGCTGCCTTCTTGAACCACTGCAGTCCATGTGGTGTTGGTACATCCACAGAGCTGTTAGGGAGGGAGTTCCATGATTTTCACCCAGGAACAGTGATATAGTTCCAGGTCAGGATGGTGAATGACTTAGAGGGGCAATTACAGGTGGTGGTGTTCTTGTTTTTCTAGATGGTAGAGGTTGTGGGTTTGGAAGGTGCTGTCTAAGCAGCCATGGCGATTTGCTACAGTGCATCTTGTAGACGGTACACACTGCTGCCACTATGCACCAGTGGTGGAGGGAGTGGATGTTTAAGGTGATGGATGGTGTGACGATCAAGCCGGCTATTTTGTCACGGATGCCGATGGCTGCTTGAGCACAGAAACAGGCCTTTAAACCCAACTGGTTTATGCCAGTGTTCCTTCTCCACACAAGGCTCCTCCCACCCCTCCTCATCTCAGATAATCATCTCGCCCATCAGCGCAACCTTCTATTCCTTTCTCCATTATGTATTTATCTAGCTTCCCCTTAAATGTGTCTGTGCTATTTGCCTCAGGGACTCCATGTGTAGTGAGTTCGACATTCTAACCACTCTTTTTGGTAAAGAAGTTTCTCCTGAATTCTTTAACAATTTATTTGTGACTATCTTACTTTTGTGGTCCCTAGTTCTGGCCTCAGCTGTAAGTGGAAACATCTCCTGTATATCTACCCTATCAAACCTTTTCATAAACTAAAATACCTCTATCTGATCACCCCTCAGCCTTCTCTTTTCTAGAGAAAAGGGTTCCAGTCTCTTCAATCATTAGGAAAACAAAAGCTGTCTGTGCCTTGCAGACAAAATGACTGCACCATAATTGACGATTGTGTGTATATGTATGTATGTGTGTGTGTGTGTCTATTATATAGTAATATTTATAATTTAGCAGTTTTTTCAATACTTCATTTAAATCTGACAATATTGTCGGCCCAAATTTATAATTCCAGTATATGCATTGAGGTTCTATTTTGTAAAGTTGACTGTACACAGCATCTTGCATTATATAATAATTTCATCTACTAATTGTGTTTAATTGTATGCAGGTGGTGGGCATTAACTTGAGCACATATAAGGGACACTTATTGAAACAGTGATGTGGTTGAATTAGGAGGTGTATGCTTGTAATGTTTAACTCTGTAAATAAATGTAAGACTGGGTAAAGATTGACTCCAGTAATATCCTTCACTAACAGCTTTCTGGATGGGAACAAACTGCGAGAATTGTTTTTATTTTTCAGTTCACTCCCCTCCCCTCCTAAAGGGGTTGAGATGCTAGGGCATGGTTTTCATCACCCATTTTTCATGTGTGAGCCTTGACGGTGAATGTTGACTGGCAATTTCACTACAGAACGCATCACAACCTGTCCTCATTTGTGCTTTTGCATGTGCACATTCCAGCAGGGGTCACAATGTAACCCAGATTGACATGAGATAAAAACAAGAAATGCTGGAATCACTCAGCAGGTCTGGCAGCATCTGTGGAAAGAGAAGCAGAGTTAACGTTTCGGGTCAGTGACCCTTCATCGGAACATGAGGCCAGTTGTATTTCTCCCTTACTATGACTCTAGTTGTGATTGACTAATCCACAGAGACCAGTGTTCAGAGCTCAAACCTTCTATCAAAGTTCAGTATCACACTGGGCAGTGCCCAGCAGAACTCTTCAGGGATCAACATTAAGAATAAAATTGATTCTTTCTTTACTGAAGGGTGTGGTGGTTTAGTGATTTTGTTACTAGACTCCTAATTCAAATCTGGCCTAATAATCCAGAGAATGTTAGTTCAAATCCCGCCATGGCAATTTGAATTCAATTTTAAAAATCTGTACATTAGAAGCTGGAATCAGTAAAAGTGAACATGAAGCTACTGGATTGTTAAAAACCCAACAGGTTCACTAATCTCCTTTAGGGAAGGAAATCTGCCGTCCTTACCTGGTCCGGCTGATATATGACTCCAATCCCATGCCTATGAGGTTGACTGTTAACTGCCCTCTGAAGGGACCTAGTGCCCGAAAGGGAGCACTTTCATCACTGACTGAAGGAAGAAGGTTTACCACCACCTTCTCCAGGGCACCTAGGGATGGGCAATAATTGCTGGCCTAGTTAATAATGCCCACATCCAGACAATAGATAAGAGAGGATGAGCAAGCCAATCAGTTGAATCAAACCACTTCAGGGATAAGCAATAAATGCTGGCCTTGATCAAGAGTGGATTAAAAACAAACCAGGATTCAATTCTGTGCCTTGAAGACTGTGAACTAACATTAACGTTCTAATTAGGGATGGAACCCATGAAACTGAAACCCAAGGAGCTCATGTCATTTGTACCTTTTCGACACAGGCTTTCATTTTCCTCCAACCAACCTTTAGATGATCCACTGGTTCCAGTGGGAATTAAAGATCTCATTGCACTGTTTGAAGAGAGGTCTCCTGGCCAGTTCATCCCTCAGCCAACACCACCAAAAAGGGATTAACTGCTCATATGTCTCTTTATTCTATTTGTGGGATCTTCCTGTGTGGAAACTCGTTGCTGCGTTTGTCAACAGAACAGCACATTTTAAAGTAATTCACTGTATGTAGATGATTTTGAGCTGGTTCTGAGAGATGCAATAAGATGGCCGTATAAATGTCAGTCTATCTTCAGTAGTACAAAACCTCTCTGTTATCACTACACATTAATTATCTGCAGCTAGGAGACACCACAAGTTTTTTTTTTATTAGCAGCATCCTGTCTCACTCTTGCACACTGCACTAAGATAACATTACTCTCCAACCACACAACCCAAAAACATTTAACATTGGCTGTTTTTTTTTTACTCTATTTTTTACCCATCTCTGCGAGAATAGAAAATCAGTAAAATAACGATTTTGAACCTGACAACTGCTGGCGTGCAATGTGGCCACATTTTTCTTCACCCTGCATGCTTCCCTAGCACAGGAGCAGAGTCCACTTACAAACAACTCAAGCTTCTTTCAGATAATATTTTTGGGATACAGTACCTGAATAATTTGAGATATATATGTTGAGTGTAACAACGCTTGGGAGGCAAAAGGTGACTTTGGATATATGATTCTCGAAACTCTCCACCACTGGGGTTTTCCTCGCCTCACGTCTGGCTGTGTTGTAGACTCATTGATAGAAATTGAAGATTGATTGCTGTGATTAGTGAACAATTCTATTATCGTTATATCTTGCAACTACCAGGAGGTAAATGAGACAGACCTTGGTCCTTTTCTAGTTCAGAAATTCCTGTGTCCTGTCTCCTAGTGATATAATTTATGATGCATCTTACTGGTTATTTAAATGGGTAGAGGAGAGAAGAATTTCTGTTCAGGGTGATGGATGTTAATGCTTGGGAATACTTTCCATTTCAGGGCACTCCCAGGGCAGGTACAGTATGGGTCAGAAACAGGGTTAACCACAGGTTGTAGTTCTCTCTCCAATCCACACTAGGTTTGAGCATAACTTGCCCGTTAGGAGGCAAGAGAGGGTAAAAGGGATAGGGAACAGGGCTGAAGATTGTCTCACTTGCTATCATGTGACTCCTGACAATTCGCCAGGAGCAGCAGTGGTTCTGGGTTTGGGGTAGAATAGCAGCCGTCCATGTTTGAACTCAGTGTGGTTCAGTGTGACGGTGTAGATTTTGATAACGGAAGAGTGGACAGAGAAAGTGTAACGTCTGATCGCTGAATTTTCTATTTAAAGAAGCTACCTGAGCTTATGGCTTAGATGGTCAGCTATATTGTATTTAGTCTGATGCGGTCTTCGCACGAAGTGAGCAGCTCTACCCACAGATCAACACTTACACTGCCTCGCCTGCTGTTTAATTTTGGACTGGGTAACCAGTCGTAACTCGGACTTTCTGCCTGCTGTCTGCAGTGCGAGGCCTGAATCAGGGGTGGGTGGCAGGGTGGAGAGCTGGCAAAAAATATATGCTCAGGAGAACTCGGCATACCAGGATCAAGCTTCGCAGTGGGTTTACTCATGCCACTGCCCTACATTCTGATGGCAGCTCCTCTGGTTTGAGTCCAAGGGATTTCTCAGCATCTGCTCCAAGCAACATGCATTTAGGATGTGAATGGAGGAACAATGACCCCTGCAGCTCAACCATAGACTGTAGTGCTGACTGCCACCTTCTGTCATAAGAAGGCATTGCAGGTCATGTAATATTAAGCAGTATTATATATTTACAGCACAGAAACAGGCCTTTTGGCTCAATTGGTCTATGCTAGAGTTTATGCTCCATGCAAACCTCCCTCCTTCCACCCCTCTTCAGTTAAACCTAAGAGCATAACCCATTATTAAGAGTTTTTTCCTTCCTCTTCTCTGTCAATGTTCCTTTCTAACTTTTTTTTAAATTTGTTTCTTGGGATGTGGACGTCACTGGCCAGGCCAGCATTTATTGCCCATCCCTAATTGCTCTTGAGAGGGTGATGGTGAGCTGCCTTCTTGAACAGCTGTAGTCCATAGCCTTGCCCTCTCCTTGGAGTGTATTTTCTGTTAAAGGAACATAAATATGTTTTTCAATTATTGATCTTTCAGCAATTGTGTATTACAAGACTGTCTTTCAACATTACGGCCCAGGTTCAAACAGAGCACAGGCTGACGCGATGAAAGTTTCCTCCATCCTTTGACAGTGAGGTTAATTTGAGAAATTGGTATAGAGACCTTAATGCTGAACTCAAATCACCCATAATTGGCATTGTCCCATGTAGCACCAAGCCATTGAGACCACACAACTGAGGAGGTAATTGACTTGGCAGTGACTTAAGCACATAAATAGGAGCAGGAGTCTACTCCAGCCTGCTCCACCATTCATTAAGATTATGGCTAATCTTCTACCTCAGCTCCACCTTCCCACCCTTGATTCCCTTAGTATCCAAAAATCTATCAATCTCTGTCTTGAATATACTCAACAGCTGAGCATCTACAACCCTCTGGGGTAAAGAGGTCCAAAAATTCGCAACCCTTTGCATGAAGACATTTCTCCCCATGTCGGTCCTAAATGGCCGACCCCTTATCCTGAGATTATGACCCCTAGTTCTAGACTCTCCATCCAGGGCAAACAGTCTCTCGGGGCTTGACCGGTTAGCTAAGAATTTTATACATTTCAATAAGATCACTTCTCATTCATTTCAATTCTAGAGATACAGGGCTGTATTCCTCAGGGTAGCCCCCTCAGCCCAGGAATCAATCTAATGAACCTTCATTACATTCTCTCTAAGTATATCCTTCCTTAGGTAAGGAGGCCAAAACTGCATACAGTACACCAGGCATGGTCTCACCAAAATCTCATATAATTGTAGCAGGGCATTCTTGTTTGTCCTTCAAGGTGAAGATGACCATGTCCATCATCTAGGTGTGTTTGGTAGGATTCTGGTGGGTACAAAGGTGTCTGCTAAGGCCAATCTGCACCCGGAAGGTTCTGCTGCAGATACAGCAGGATATCGCAGACAATTGAGCACAATCAAAACCCCTTGAAGAAAAAGGGTAACGTAGCATTTGCCTAAATATACCAGACTTGGCACCTTCCCTCTATACCTTGCCAGTCAATGTTCATTGACCAGAAATGTAAGAAAAGGACATTTGAGTGATGCACTGGCACCCTTTAGACGTGAGGCTCATCATGAGTTGGGCAAAGGGGAGCGAATTCAAGATGTAGGGAAAGATGGCAGACATTTGACAGATGTAACAACAGTAATCTGGTTTTGGTGGTTGAAGGAGGACTGTTGGCCATGGCAGTTGGAGGACTCCCCAGTGGTCTTAACTTTGCCTCGGGAGCTTTGGAAGTGCACCTGAACAGGTAGGTGAGAGTTGAGTTTAACATCTCAAGCAAAGGAATGCATTTCTGACAGTGCGGCACTCCATCTGTATTGCAGTCGGGTGTCAGCTGAGTTTTTGAGCTCGTGTCCTGGAGTAAGGCTGAAACCCCTGGCTCTTGTTACCCAGAGGAGAGATTGATAAACCAACTGAGCTAAACAGGCATGTCAAAGGGAAAATTGAAAAATAGCATAATTTAAAGCCAGGGCTGCTGGTTAATCGAAGCCAGCAATGTCAGAGAATTGAATCGGTGCCAGCTGTGTGTTGAGTCAACACTGGGTTCATGACCATATTTCCACTAATGTTAATTCAGCTCTATTATAGCATCAGAAACTATATCTCCATGAAGTTAGCCATCCCACAAACATGATGTCATGCCATTTATTTAAACAAATAACATTCAGTAGTCAGCAGAAATGATAGAACAGGGCAAAAAGTAATTAATGTTTTTAATCTGGTTAGTTTTTTTTTACAAAATGGCCAAGTTTAATAACGAGGAACCTTTAACAGTGCATATTTTAATTTGACTCTCCTTTCTGTCCTCACAGCTGTTCATCGTGAGCCAAGGGCAGTGCATCTACAAAGGGATAGTTCCCAGCCTCATTCCCTTTCTTAAAGGACTGGGCCTGCACTGTCCAACCTATCACAACCCCGCTGACTTTAGTAAGTGAAAAAGGCACTCCTCTGTTAATATGCTCCTACAAAAATGTTGGTGGGCCAGACTACAGGGGTCTTAATCCAGGCTGTGCTGAATGGGCTGAAGGGTAAAGATATAGGGCTTTGGGGAAAGTGCAAGGAGAGTTGGATTAATTTTATAACTGTACCAATGAGTTAGCACAGGCACAATGGGCTGAATGGCCTCCTTCTGTGCTGTATCATGCTGTGGCTGAATTCAGGCCAGATGGGAGTCAGGATGCTGCAGTACACCTTAGGAAGAAATCAACAAGGATTCCTCCGTTCCCACTGGAGACTGCATGTGTGTCAACATCAGGTGAGATCAGGATTAGATTTGGTTGAATATTTGCTGACATGCACCGTCTACGCTCACCTGTGAAGAATGACTTCACTGGAAGCAGGGTAGCAGAGTGCTGCTGTCATGGAACACCTGTCGGCGGTGGAACTGCACCCCCATACTTTGAGCCTTCAGGAAATGAGGAGACACGAGGGAAATCTGAAGGGTTTCCTACCAAATTCACACCCAGGTATTGACATTTTGTTTAAGTAGTTTCCTCTCCTCATTCTCCTAATTGATAGCTGGGATATGTGCCCTAAAGAGGCGAGAAATTAAATGAGATAGAAAGAATAGTAGAAAATAAACAATATTATTCAACATGTGTTAGAAATACTAACTGCACAAACGGAAAAACACCCAATCAAATTGTGCTGTCTGATTAATGCTAATTCAGTATACTTGGGTTATTTTTTGTGCTATTCTGTGACTGAGTCTGTGTGATATTTAATTTAGTGTTGTGACCTATTTTGTTTTACTGAGTATGGGCCTGTCTTTGTACCAGTCTTGTGGGTAGCCCACAAAAATGCTAGTTCAGTGTGTGTTAGTTTAGTGATGATGGCTTGTTTGCTGGTTTAATGGGTTGTTATCCAAGTACTGATGCTCATTTAGGAGTAGAGACTTGCCGTAGCAGAGCTTGCCCAGGGAGTAAGGACTTACTTTTGTGCTGGTTTACTGAGTAGAAAACACTATTTCTCTGTGTCTGCTGTGGTCAGATCCCTGGCACAAAGCTACTGTCCCATTTTTCCATTTGTTCTCAAGGCTTTGTCTTGGGGATGCTGTGTTGTGACCCCTCCACATCCAATGCTTAAATATACTTGGTTTATTCCTGCTCCCTTGTTGCTGTATCTTAACGAGCTTTAAAATCCGTACTTTTCATTCTGACCTTGCCCACTGATTTTTGCTTTCTTGCTTAGTTATTGAAGTTGCCTCGGGTGAATATGGAGATTTGAACCCTCTGCTGTTTAAAGCTGTTCAGGATGGAATGTGCACCATGGCGGTAAAGAAGAACCCATCTAATGGGAATGATCCAACAGCCTGGAAAACCCGGAGCCTGACGGTAATGCAGTGAGAATCAATTCTGTGCCTCATTGTTCCTAGACACCAGCTTGGTAGAGTTTTCAATGGCTGCCTGTGACATTAAAAAAACAAACATCTCGCTATTCTCTGCAACTTCCCATATTCCATGAATAAAACAACACTTCGAAAGTGCTGGATAGACAAAGAAATACTTTATTTATATATAGCCTTTCCTGAGCTCAAGGCGTCCCAAAGCACTTTACAGCCAATGAAATGCTTTTGAAATGTGGTCAGTATTGTAATATAGGAAACGCAGCAGCCAATTTGTGCACAGCAAGCTCCCAACATAAAGCAATGTGATTATGACCAGGACATCTGTTTTGAGTGATGTTGGATGATATTGGCCAGGTCTCCCTTGTTGGAGAACTCCCCTGCTCATCTTCGAAATAGTGTTGTGGGATCTTTTGCACCCACTTAAGAGGGGAGAGGGGGCCTGGGTTTAATGTCTCTGGAGTTTAGAAGAATGAGACGTGATCTCATTGAAAAATCTCAGATTCTGAGGGGGCTTGACAAGGTAGATGCTGAGATGTTACTTCCCCTGGTTGGAGCATCTAGAACTAGGGGACACAGTCTCAGGATAAAGAGTCATTCATTTAAGACTGAGATGAGGAGAAATTTCTTCACTCAGAAGGTTTGTGAATCTTTGGAATTCTCCACCCCAGCAGGCTGTGAACGCTCAGACGTTGAGTATATTGAAGGCTGAGATTGATGAATTTTTGGACTCTAAGGGAATCAAGGGATATGGAAATCGGGCAGGAAAGTGTAGTTGAGGTCAAAGATCAGCCATGATCTTACTGAATGGTGGAGCAGGCTCGAGGGGCCGAATGGCCTAGTCCAGCTCCTATTTCTTATGTTCTTGTGTCTCGGCTGAAAGACAACATCTCCTGACAGTGCAGCATTCTCTCAGTGCTACAATGGAGTGAGAAAAGGGCATAAAGTATGAATAATCACACTGCTGGGAAGGACAGTCCTCAAAGGATAGAATTCAAGCCTCATTGCTAGACTAGAAAAGCCCTGCCCAGGCTGTGTACATGTCGTTCCATACTGGATGCCAAAAATGGAAATCTCTTCCAGTCTACTTCATTGCATCCTAAACATGACGAGCACAAAAACTAACAACTTAGAGGCACTTCTGATTGTCTCTCTTTCTCTGTACAGGACACAGGCCCCATTGAGAGCCGCACTTTTGCCATAAGCTCCTTCGTCCAGTTTTGTATCCTCTTCAGAAGAACCTTTATTTCCATATTAAGAGACATGGTAAGGCTGGCTGGTTTTATTGCTCTGTTATAGAATTACAAACTAATTTGAGTGGTAGGGTGGGGACGGGGTTACAATTCACTTCAGTTCCTTTTTGGTTAATGCGGTAATCTGTTGATAAAATATCCTACGACGCCCCCACCCCCGGTAGGAATGTGAATACACGGGGACCTCAAGTGAGGCCTGGATTAGTCAAATAAAATGCAGGAACTGGAAATAGAGTAGAGGGGCTACACTGGATAGTAGTCCTCCCAGTTGTGAAGGGCGAAATCGACAATGTTTCCACTCCTGAGTGCTCACTGCTGACCCCTTGTGAGTGGAAGATGGAATTGAGCTTTTGACAGGATGAATTCCACAGTCAAACCACCAACATTCACTAAAACCTGAGCAAAGTACTGCAGGTGCTGGAAATCTGAAATAAAAACAGAAAGTGCTGGATGTATTCAGCAGGTCAGGCAGCATCTCTGGAGAGGGAAACAGTTAACGTTTCAGGTCACTGATCATTCATCAGAACTGGCCTTTCCCTACTGTTCTTTCCTTGCATCCCCCTTTTCACTGGCTCTCTCCTTGCTTAAAAAAACTGCTCATCTGCCAGTTCTGATGAAAGGTCAATGACCTGAAACGTTAACTCAGCTTCTCACTCCGCAGATACTTCCAGATATGCTGAGTGTTTCCAGGACTTTGTCATTTCTTCAACCTTCACCGTCTGGGCTTCCACACTTGATCACTCGCGTAAGATGCTAGAGAGATGTTCTGGAACCAAATTCCTGTAAGAGTGGAGAGAATTGGAAAATGGAATATATTGTTTAAGGTGGGATGGATACGTTGGCCTAACATCATGCACTTTAAAGGCCTGCTATCCGACCTGAACCCGACGGGACCCTGACGACATGGGTCGGGTCGGGCCCCTCTTCCGGGACCGGCTTTCGGGCTCGGCTCGGGTTGGGCTGTGTCTGGGTCGGGCTGGACATACATGGTAAGTGCTGTACCCGTAAGTATTAAAAAATAAAAAAAACTTAACTGAGCTGGGAGTCCGGGACGAAACTGAGTCTGCGCAGTGAGTGAGTGACGTCTCTATGACCTCATCACGCACGCACTGCAGCTTCTTCGAGGTTCCGAGTCGGCAGGTAAGTAAAGGGATGGTTGGATCGGACGCGGGGAAAAATTGGAGGGGCTCGGGTCCGCTGTGGATCGGTCAGGTTCGGATCGGGTTCTTTTTCCCAACCTGAGCAGGCCTTTAATGCACTTGACCACTTGAGGTGTTGTACATATCAGTTGGAAGTTTTACAATGGATCCATTATCTTGTCTTCTGTAGGTTCTGACCCACTTGCGGTTCATGTCCCACATCTGCATTGGAGTCCTAATAGGTCTGCTGTACCTGAACATCGGGGATGAAGCAGAGAAAGTATTTAACAACACAGGATGCCTCTTCTTCTCCATGCTCTTCCTCATGTTTGCTGCTCTGATGCCAACTGTACTGACCTGTAAGGAAGGGTCTTATTCTCATGTTGTTTGATTATAACCTGATGGATGTGTCTTTGAGATATTCTTCTTGGGTTTTTCTTGAGTGGAGCTGATTAAATAATAAGGAAGAAGATGTGCATATATACAGGGCCTTTCACAACCTCAGTGTTCTATTCTAAATAGGTTAGAACTGGAGCCTAATCTTTACGCACTTTTATAAGCTTTTGTTTAAAGAGAAACTTAATACAAACATGCACCTGCAAACCCAACAACCACAGTTTCAGTCTGCTCCTGTATATAGGAGCTCGAGTGAAGCCCCAGCTAATGCCCACCACCTGAATACAATTAAATACTCAATCACTATAGAAATTAACACTCGGCATCCCAAAGTGCTTTACAGCCAATTAAATACTTTTGAAGTATGGTAACTACTGTGATGTAGGAAATGCAGCAGGCAAGCCACAAATAGAAATGTGTTAATCAGCAGATTACCTTTTTTTTTTAAGTAATGTTGATTGAGAGATAAATATTGGCCTGGACATTGGGGAGAACGCTCCTGTTCTTCAAAATAGTGCCATGGGATCTTTTGTATTCATCTGAAAAGGCAGAAGGGACCTCGGGTTATGTCTCCTCTGAAAGACGGTACCTTTGATAGTGCAGCACTCCGAATGTCAGCCTCGATTTTCTACTCAACTCTAGTCCATTCTCATCCATTCAGACTTCTCCCTATCAGTGTTTTAATTAAATTGTTCTCCAACAAATAGCACTGTAAACAGAGACTGGTCTTTCATATTTATTTAAAACCTGCGCAGAGGAAAATCTTGGTCACTAATTTTCTCTCTTTTCAGTTCCACTTGAGATGTCTGTTTTTCTGAGGGAGCACCTCAACTACTGGTACAGCCTGAAGGCTTACTACTTAGCTAAAACAATGGCGGATGTTCCTTTTCAAGTATGTAGTGCTTAAATATCTATTAACCTTTCCCATTGATTAAGTACTAAATTGAGACAGTGTATCAATGATGAAGTACAAAGGAACAGGAGGAGGCCATTCAGCCCCTCAAGTCTGTTCATTATTCAATGAGACCGTGGCTGATCTGTATCTTAACTCCATCCACCCACTTTGGCTCCATATCCTTTTATAGCCTTGTCCAGCAAAAAATCTATCCTTCTCAGATTGAAAGTTACTAATTGTGCCTCAGCAGCTACTGCTTTTTGTGGAAGAGTTCCACATTTTTACCATTGTTTGTGTGAGAAAGTGTTTCCTAACTTTTCTCTCCTGAATGGCATTGCTCTGATTTTAAAGCTTATGTTCAGGAGCACTGGAATTATTTGCAGTGAAGCAGAGAAGACAAAAGGGGAGATTTAATAGTGATTTGAAACATTTTTATAAAGTAGGAAGAATTTTGATAAAGTAAATGGAGAAATATTGGTCGGAATTTTACCTGTTGTAAATGGACGGCAAAGGAGGCGGTGGAGGAAATGTAAAATAGCACGAGATGATGTCGGGTCAGGCCCCCATCGTCATGACGCCGGAACACAACTTTACCAAGGTTGGATGGCGAGCCGTGTGGGGACTCAGCTCGCCAACCGCAAACGAGCAATTAAAGGCCAATTAAGATAGTTGAGGAGGCAGTTGACACCGATTTTATGTACCCCTCAGAATTTTATGAGCCACGCACAAACCACAAGGGGGTAAGGTGGTTGGAGCCTCAGCTGCATTTAAAGGGCAGCAGCTGTAGGGGTTTCGTGCACTCAGCAGATGTTCACTGAGGCCTTTTGATTTATTAGCGCAGAAGGAGACAGGCAAACCTTTGAGCAGTTATTCCTCCCGGCAGGGGACTCATTGGAGAGGGGCCTAATAGGGGGAATCGGCTGGGTGGCCTTTCTGTACCTGCTTCCACCCGCCTCCACCTCCGCCTGCACGATCCCAGCTCTAGTGAATTGAATTCCGGCCATTGTTTCCTCTGGTTTGGGAACTCGTTAACAGAGGATCGATAATGTAAAAAATCATCACTGAGAGTAAGGAAAGAGCTTCAATATTTGGATATTGCGTTGCTGGGAACGAGGAATGCTTGAGGCAGAAGTCTTTGCTTCCTTTAAAGGAAAATTAGATAAATATTTGAAGCAGAGGAAGATAGAGGGCTACGGGGAGACAGCTGGGCAGTGGAATTAGTTTCATATTGCTCTAGCAAAGAATCATCAAAGATATAATGGACTGAATAGCTTCCCTCAGAATTCTTATATTTCTGACTGAAACCAGGATCCCATTCCTGCTTTGTCATCTGCCTAGTTTTAGGGTTGACAACAGATTGCTCTGTCATCTGTGGGCCGTTCTCTTGACAAATGTGACCGTCTTTTTCTGAGAGCACCAGTGTGTATTGAAAGGTCGACTGTTGAAGTACTGACATTTTAATATTTTGCAACAGCAATGAAGTTGAATGATTTTGGAAGTTCAAAAGAGGAAGTGATGCGTCAGACCTTCCTGGTCATAATTGCAAAAGGAAATATTGTTCGATCCCAGTGTTTAAACTGATGTGCTTCCTCCTGCAGGTGATCTGCCCCATTGTGTATTGCAGCATTGTGTACTGGATGACGTCGCAGCCACCTGAAGCTGCACGGTTCCTCTTGTTTGCCAGTCTTGCCACAGCAACTGCATTAGTGGCCCAGTCACTTGGCCTTCTGATTGGAGCTGCATCCACATCTTTACAGGTAAATTCTCTGCCTCAGTACAGAAACCACACCAAACTACCCAAAGATTGTCAATCATAGAATGGCACAGAACAGAAGGAGGCCATTTGGCCCATCATGCCTGCGCCAGCCTTTTGAAAGAGCTATCCAATTAACCCCACACCCCTACCATTTCCCCATAACCCTGCAACTTTTTCCCCTTCAGGTATTTATCCAATTCCCATTTGAAAGTTACTATTGAATCTACTTCACTGCCCTTTTAGACAGTGCATTCCAGCCCATAACTTGCTCACTGCATTAAAAAAAAATGTTCCACATCTTGCCTCTTTTGTCAATGACATTACGTCTGTGCCCTCTGGTTACCAACCCTTCTGCCATTGGAAACTGTTTCGTCATATTTACTCTATCAAATCTTTTCATGATTCAGTGTTCAATTTTTTGAGTGCCATAAGCTATCGAGGAATTAGTTGGTGGGGGTGGGGGGGGAATAGAATTGTACCTTGTGCAGGAAAAGAAACCTGCTCACAAGCATGGCCTTCGGCTTTACATTGGTTTAACCTGGTGGCCTTAGATTGGTGTCTCTCGCTGTAGAACATCTGAGACCACAGGTCAGCTGCTTCATCAACGACCTTCTCTCTATCATAAGGTCAGAAGTGGGGCTGTTTGCTAATGATTGCACAATGTTCAGTACCATTCGACACTCCTCAGATATTGAAGCAGTCCGAGTCCACGTGCAGCATGAATTCGACAACATCCAGGCTTTGGCTGATAAGTGGCAAGTGACATTCGCACCACGCAAGTGCCAGGCAATGACTATCTCCAACAAGAGAGAATCTGACCATCCTCTCTTGTCGTTCAACGGCATTACCATCACTGAATTCTTAGAATCAATATCCTGGGGGTTACAATTCACCAGAAACTGAACTAGACCAGCCATATAAATGCTGTAGCTACAAGAGCAGGTCAGAGGCTGGGAATTTTGTGGTGAGTAGCTCACCTCCTGTCACAAGTCAGGAGTGTGGTGGAATACTCTCCACTTGCCTGGATGAGTGCAGCTCCAACAACACTTGAAGCTCAACACCATCTGGGAGAAAGCCCATGTGATTAGCACTCCATTCACCACCTTCAACATTCACTCCCACCACCACTGATGCACAGTGGCAGCAGTGTGTACCATCTACAAGATGCACTGCAGCAACACGCCAAGGCTCCTTAGACAGCACCTTCCAAACCCGCGACCTCTACCACCTAGAACAGGTGTCTGCAACCTGTGTTCTGAAGCCACGTGCAGCTCTCGATCGAACTCATTTTGATGGTAATTAAATGGCTTGTTTTTTGTTTCTTTTAAACTTTTATTAGTATTATACTTGTGATATTATATCATTCAATTCACAACTTTTTTTGTAAAAACCTTTAAAATGTTATGGTCTGTCTTGTTTTTCATTATTATTGACATTTGGGTAACAGCATAGCGGCTCTTAAGATTTTGCATTTTTAACTAAATTTTTTAAATGGCTGCACTTGTTATTAAGGTTGCTGACTCCTGCTCTAGAAAGACAAGGGCAGCAGACGTATGGGAACACCACCACCTGCAAGTTCCTCTCCAAGTCACACATTATCCTGACTTGGAACTGTATTGCTGTTCCTTCACTGTCACTGGGTCAAAATCCTGGTACTTCTTAACACTGTGGGTGTACCAACACCACATGGACTGCAATGATTCAAGAAGGTGGCTCACCACCAGCTTCTCGAGGGTGATTAGGGATGGCAATAAATTGTGGCCTTGCCAGTGATGCTCACATCCTTTGAAAGAATAAAAAGAAATATATGGAATCGGAGCATAAGCCCAACCCTACTAATCACTTGTTGAAGCACCAACATATTGGGCGGCACAGTAGCGCAGTGGTTAGCATCGCAGCCTCACAGCTCCAGCGACTCGGGTTCAGTTCTGGGTACTGTCTGTGCGGTGTTTGCAAGTTCTCGCTGTAACCGCATGGGTTTCTGCCGGGTGCTCCGGTTTCCTCCCCCAGCCAAAGACTTGCAGGTTGATGGGTAAATTGGCCATTGTAAATTGCCCTAGTATAGGTAGGTGGTAGTAGAATGGTGGGGATGTAGTCGGAAATATGGGCTTAATGTAGGATTAGTATAAATGGGTGCTCATTGGTCGGCACAGACTCGGTGGGCCGAAGGGCCTGTTTCAGTGCTGTATCTCTAAATAAATATTGTGCCACTATACCCAACCAACTGATACAAGTTCTGAATCTGAACTTGTAATTCATATTGTCATATTTGTCTATGTTAATTATACATAAATAGTTGTCAGTTTAGCAATGTTGTGTGCATTGTGTGATTTTAATTTGAATCTTGTGTTCCACCTCCTCACCCACCCAGGTTGCCACATTTGTGGGTCCAGTTACTGCCATTCCAGTGCTCCTATTCTCTGGATTCTTTGTTAGTTTTGACACTATCCCCACCTACCTACAATGGAGCTCCTACGTCTCTTATGTCAGGTACATGTTGTTCTCTTTTTTTTAATCAAAGTGTTATAAATAATAGCTCCTCTCTCCTTCCCTCTCTTGTACCTCAAGTTCCAAATCCTACTGGTTCAACTTCCAACTTGCATTTTTGCAATCATGAAATTTACTCACCCCCTTCCCACCCTATATCATTCTTTCCTGGGACTTCAAAACTGCGCAGCTCTGCAATTTTCTCAGTCATATCTTTCATCTACAATCTTAAAGCTTCTAAAACACAGGCTTGGTGTCATCTAATTACTACCTCCTGATTCATCTTGTGTAACCGATTGTCAGCTGGGGCTCAGTGGTAGCATTCTTGCCTCTGAGTCAGAAGGTTGTGGGTTCTGCTGCAGGGACGTGTGCACAATATCTATGCTGGCAGTCCAGTGTTGTACTGAGGGAGTGATGCCCTGTTGGAAGTGTGGTCTTTCAGACGTGCTGCTAAACCAAGGTCCTTCTGCCCCTCACGTGGATATAAAAGATCTCATGACATTATCCAAAGAAGACCAGGGGAGCTCTAACCGATGTTTATCCCTCAACGAACATCATTAAGAAAATAATCTGGTCATTGCTGTTATTGGGATTTTGCTGTGTGCAAATTATTTTCTTGTGCTACAACATATACTACATTGGTGATAAAGCAACTCAGGACATGCTGTCATGGAAGGCACTATCTCAATGCACAGTCTTTCTTTCAGTTTACGTCCTGCACTGTGGGTCTTTTCCCTTTGCAGAGATTTCTTTTAATAGTTGGCTTACTCAGTTGTGTTAAGATGATTAGGACCAAGTGATGTCAAAGATTGCTGGACATCCTCTTTGCCTGTCCATCCAGGTTTCTGCCATTGTTGCTGCAGTCCATCAGGAGAACTCCAAAGGATGTTTTTGACATTAAACATTTGGCATTATGCATTCTTAGGCAGTGGGAGAAATTCTGCCCTTGTTGGCTAAGGGTATTAGTGATATAGAACCAAGGCAGATAAATAGAGTTAAGATATGGATCAGCCGTAATTTATTTGAATGGTGGAACAGGTTAGAGGGGCTAAATGGGCTCCTCCTGTTCCTATATTTGGTAATTGTATCCTTGCCATGCTACAATAATTTGTCATGAGTTCAGTTGTGTTCTTTAGGGTGTGAGGGGAAAACAGACAAAAGGCATTAAATTATACTGCCATTGATAGCATTCATTTTAACAAACTCAATTTAGGGGAACCAAATCCATCTCTATGTTACACGTTAGTTGCTTAGTTTGTCTGCCCTTAGAATCAGAGGTGGTCCTATTACTAAAGTCTGGACCACTTTGTAAAGTGTTCTGGATTCTCTCAGACACATGTGAAATGGGGGTGTTAATCTGGCATAACACGAGCAAAATATTGTGGATTCTGCAAATCTGAAAAAGAAACAGAAAATGCTGGAAACACTCCGCTGGCAGAAGCTGTGGAGAGAGAAATAGTGTAAACGTTTCAGGTTGATGACCCTTCGACAGACCCTCCATCACCCTTGTGCTTGCTGACCTATATTGCCTCTTGATCTGGCAATGCTCCTTCTTGCCAAATCCCTCCATGGCCTTGCCTGTCCCTATCTGCCTCCTCCAGTCCCAACAAACCTTCAGGGTCTCTGCACTCCTCCAATTCTGATATCTCGTGCAGCCCTAATTTTAATCGCTCAATCATTGGCAGCCGTGCCTTCAGCTGCCTTTGCCCTAAATGCTGCAATTCCCTCTCTAAATCTCTGTACCTCTCTCTTCTGTCTTAAGACACTCCATAAAACCTGCCTCTTTGACCAAGTTTTTAGTCATTTGTCCTGATGTCTCCTTTGATAACAAATTTTGATTGACAACACTCCTCTGAAGGGCCTGGGGATGCTCTGCTGGGTTAAAAGTGCTATATAAATACAAGATGTTAGTTTGTTGTTGTGATTGGGATTGTGAACCCTGCCTCAGCTGAGTTACATCAAATTACTTTAAGTCTACAGAACAGAAACAGGCCATTGGTCCAACTGGTATATGCCAGTGTTAATGCTCGGCACGAGCTTCCTCCTCTTTATGCTGACCGGGTTCCTCCCTTGTTTGCTTATCTAGATTCCCCTGAATTGCTATTGACGTAATTAACGTGCATAAGATTAAACACTATGAAAATGTCAACTAATGCCTAGCATAGCTAACCTGATGAGGTACTCTCTTAGGATAATGTGCGCGTTGAGGGTTTCTGGTTGGGTAATTTTGGGAAGATCGATTCTATAACATGAGCAAAATGCACTTCCATTTGCAAGTGATTTTAAACGAGTAGCAATGCCACTTGTTCATTCTTTTTCTCTGTGAAACAGGTATGGCTTTGAGGGTGTCATCTTGTCAATATATGGACTGGACAGAAAAAATCTGACGTGCAATACTGAGTTTTGTCCTTTCAAGGAGCCAAAGAAAGTTCTGCAAGAGTTAGATGTGCAGGATGCAAAGCTTTATATGGATTTCATCGTCCTTGGTATTTTTTTCATTATTTTGCGTCTCCTGGCCTACCTCGTCCTGCGATACAAAGTCAAGTCTGAGAGATAAATAAATAACTGCATTGCAGGTGAATATTCTGCAGCATTCAGTCGCATTGTCTATGGACAGGATTCATTCTACTAAACTTTTGCAAAGGATGTGACCTGTGATGGTCCCAGCAATGAACTAGGCCTCAAAGCCTGAACAGTCATCTAAAATTAAAACTCCAAGCGTTGCGATGGCTTGTGATGGGCCTTTTGATTTTATGATTTTATTTTTGGCACTCCAGTTACTTTATTAAATTTTTATTCATTCTCGCCCATCTGGAAAACAGTTTGTCAGGGGAAACAACCTTTTGGAGCTGTACAATGAAGTAATTCTGCATGGGCCTTCTGCACAGTGACAATGCCAGAATGTTTCATCAATCAGTATGTGTGAAGAATCCCTGATTGTGAATGGTTAGTTATATGCTACTCTGAAGTATATGCGTTTTTTTTTTAAAATAGAAAAAAAATGAAATTTTGATTTTCGGTCAGGATTGTTATAAGCACAGATTTTGTAGGACAATGTATGCTTTAATCTCTCACCTGGTGCATGTTAGCTTATAGCACGTCTTGTCAAATTATAATAATTGTAAGTTTAAAAAAATGAAGCAAGGCATTACAAACTAGGCTTTAAATGTTATAATAGGCATTGTGGAAAGTCCACATTTCTGAAATTTCAAAAGTATATTTAAAAACAAGTACAGTCTTGAAAGTGTTAAACATTTAGAACAGCTGTAATGTAATACGTTTTTACAGAATTTTATATTACTATTATTTTTTGGTATTTGGAGATTTCCTTCCTTTATTTTAAAAAAAAAAGGTCTGAATTATACAAGCTTTCCTCCTCCCCCACACTACAGTTTATCTGATCACAACTTCCTGACATATTTTTTCGGAACATTCTGCTCTAATGACTGAACAACCTCCCCCTCCGAATTTTGTGCTGTTGTATTGAACAGTGCACCAATATTTATATTCACCATGGTGAATATCATCTTAAAATGCACAATTTCTTTAAAAACTTAAATATTTCAATGTTTGGTTAACAATTTGCTATTTCCTAGTTTTATCATTTTTCACCTAATCTTTTATCAGTGCTATATGCTCTCATCCACATTGTGATATTACAGTAACATCCTCACCAGTGTCACAGTCTTTATCCCTCATGAGCATGTTATAAAGACTGGCGAGATATCCTTAGTATCCAATGAGTGGGGATGATCTGAGAACTCATGAGTGGATTTGTCACGTGTTGGTTTTTGAACCAGGTGAGACCAGGTTTTTTTGTCCAGCTATCTGGAAATTTCTAAGCTGTGTCCTGCAAACCAAAAGCTTTTTTGTTTCAGGTGCAAGTCCTTTCTTTTCTATATACCTCTGTATTTTATGTTGCGGAGGTGTTGGTGATGAGTTATTGAAATTTAATAATCACCAAATGAGTTCATGAACACAGGCCCTACTTACACACCCTTGCTTGGTTTTTCATCTGGATTTGGACTTGAAAAATGATGACAAACCTACTTTTTCTCAGTGTCCTAAAATGGTATGAAAAGAACAAGCAGGTCTTTATGGTGTATTATTGTTTATCCCATATAGTGAACATTTGCTGAGTAAGGAATTGAGTATATATGCTAATTAGAAGATGGGTGTCTGTCCTTCTTTAGACTCAGTGTGACAGGAGTAATAATTAGTATCTCGCTGTGATGTGGGTTCAGAATGTTCCTGCTTTGAACATGTGACATCTCCATAAAGCATGAAAACTCATAGCAATGTCCTCACCTTGCATTATACAAAATAACTTCTTCAGAAATATCATTGTGAAGCTTTTTATGACACCATAGTATTTTACAGTCAATGACCTATTGATCCTTTTGACCTCATTGGCATAACAGACTGTCTTGTGGGAGACTGTTTGCTTGTACAGTTTTATAATTTTAATTTTAGTACACTTGAGTTTAACTTCCCTATCACAGGCTCATACAGGTCATATTGGATCTCCCATAGTCGCCATGAAGAAGAAAATTGCTTTTATTTTATTTGTCTTTTTCTCTGCAAAATTTTTATTGCCAGATTCAATTCTCCAATTATTTTTTCCCTTCATTTTGTGTCTTTAGTCGCTCACTTGAGCTCAACTCGCTTGAATGTGAAATCTCTAACTGTGCTCAGCAGAGTCTAAAATATGAATTTAGACTAGAGGTTTTGCACATATAAGATGTCCTCTCTCCTTAAGTAAAATATGAGGCAGTTTAACATACGGTGATGTATTGACGATGGTTCTTTCAATCCCCCACAAGTAACCATTTAACTACCCAGTGTTCACTGTTGTATACCTTTAAAGTAGAAGAGTGTTATGGGAATTATGGAACACAACAGATGCCAGTTGAGCCATCAGGCCCATTTTTCCACAGACCATGTACAACCGACTCTCTCGTGGACTCTACAAAACCCAATTTAATTCTCAAGGAAAGATTCTGTAAATATTCTTCCTATCGGGCACTTCCTCATCAGAAAAGGTATATCAAGCAAATTTCCTGTCACTTTTTGACCATTTGACCTCCTTGACTTAACTTCCAAATGGTCCCAATAACTAAGGGCTCAGACCCAAGTCTTTTGGTTCCCCCTATTGTTGCATATCTCTGTCCTTATGGGCGATGTGTCTTGTGTGCTTCTGGAGGATGGGACTTTTAATCACTTCCTTCTCCTCTGAGATTAATTCTCATCGACCATCAATTCCAGTAGGCAGGCAGAAATCCAAGGGAAGGTGAGTTTGAACTTAATGCCACTTCAGAAATCTTGCTCACCAAAGCTTAAAGCCATAGTTTCATAAGGACAAAGATAAAGTTAGGGGTTTTGGCAGGAGAAGAAAGGGTCAGTGTTTGGTCTATCATTCATTCTTAACTTTTCAGCCCTGCCAATTTGGACCTATGCTTCAATCACTTACTTAATTTTTATATATTTGGAGAATGTAAGTTCAGAGAATTTTAAATGCGACATAAAACATTTGTGTTCTTCAGAAACCAAGAAGATTTCAAATTTAACTTTTGTGAGCCTGACAAGAGGGAAGCTACCTCTTTGTATTTGCAGAATCAATGCAATTGTAAGATTTAACTGCCATATATGTGTATATAGAGCTGAACAGTCTGCAAGGATGTCAAAGAATTCAGCACATTCACGAGACCCATTTGTATCATACAATTCATTTGAAAGCTAATGCTACAGATTTCTGGTGCCAGTCTATCATAGCAACATTTGAATTAATTCTTTGCCATCATTAAAGATGGAGCCTCATCATCAGGACAGTCTTTTTTTAAGGCTCACTAAGTTAAAAGAAATGAAAAGCTGCAAATGCAGGAAATCAGAAATTGGAACAGACGGCAATCTACCTTTAATTCAAAGTTGCTTAATCTGCATTGCCTGTTTATTCAAATTGAAGTGGTGCAACAACAACAAAAATTCCTGTTATATTTTTATTAAAAACGCTTCATTCAAACTACTGGGTAATTTTGAATTTTATCGCTCAAAAAACAACTTGGAATTAACTGGAGTTGATTGTATGTGTAAGGTAGGTTAGTCAGAGTAAGATTGGTTAACAATTATGGTCGGAGCTATTGGCCTAACTGATGAACATTAACCTTTCTTCATGATTCAGCTATCAATCACCCTGCTTTATTTAAAGAATTTGGATCCATTTTAACATTGAAAGAAACTTCATGGACTTGCTGTTTTAGGAGATAGTACTGTCGATGCTATGGCCAAGTAGTTTAGGGGAGTTACTGAAGCCAACACTGAGGGAATTGATTGGGCTGTCTCACCTCTCATGGCTTCATCTCTTGATTACTGTTAGGAAGTTTGTGAGACTGGAGCTCGGGTGATGCGATGTCCTCCATGGTCCAATAGTCTGTCAATGCTTGTTGTCCAGAAGTGCCAATAAAGATAAGTCATTTGGGCAAGGCTGTCTGTGCCCATGGAACTGTATCCCAGCAAGAGAAAAGAGGGTGACAATTGATAAGAGTTTTCAAAATTAATCGTAATTAGTAAGTTCATTTTAAAATGGATCCTGATGGTGTGTGATTTTACGAGTAAGAACATTTTTTTTTGCTCCTGACCATTGCTGATTACAGCTGACTCTTGAGGTAGAAAAATGGAGAGCTTTATCAGCAAGTCAACATGTTTTAAGATATAAGGGGAGAAAATTGGCAAGGAAAAGAAAGAACACAAAAATCTGTGAACCACTATCACAGCCCTACAGTTGAGGATGGTGAGATGGTAACATTGCCAGAACTTTGACCAGAACACACTCCCTGTGTATTCACTCAGTCACCACACCAACAGGGCTGTTAGTGTCAAGGAAATGTTAGGAGTAAGATTCAGGATCGCAAGGAGTAAGACAGGCCATAAACCTGTTTAAATAGAGGTGTGTACTTTTTTTGGGAGTGAAAGTCATGCTCAGTGGCCATGCAGATCACAGGATCAGGCACGGAGAGTGGCAGGTTTGAATCTCCAATCCACGCCATCTTTGGAGCGAGACTTTGAGCCAGAAGTTGGCATTTTCGCAAGTATACTCATGTGATTTTTGACCTGCACCAAAATGTGACATTATTAAGTCACAGCAGTGGCAGAAACATGACAGGTCTCCTTGAGTGAAGCTGTAGCTGCAAGACATTAGACTCATTTAAGAAGTAGCTACATACTGTAATACAATAGGGTTAATATTCTGGAAGGATCAGATCAAATGGATTAAAGGTTTTTCTACATCCGAACCTGTTTAATCAGTTGATATTTGTACTTAATCAGTCACTGCAAGGATACAAAAAACATTGTTAGTGTTACATGTTCTGCTATGGGTGGTTTGCACATTAATGTTAAAGAAAGGGTTCAGTTTTTTACTCTTGATGGAAAGTTGTTTGAATCAGTGCTATCTTTATGAAATCCTAACTTAGTCCATGACATTCAGCCAGTGTTTCCTGCCCTTAATTGGCATCCAATGACCCACACTAGAAAATGTCTGTGTGTGTGTGTATGTATCTGAAGATTGGGTAGGAATGGGATTAGGCTCCGATGTGATGCTGCTCATAGTTGAATAGCCAACTGTGAAACGCACAGTTTGGTCTCGTGTGAAGAGTGGCTACTTGGGCTAGCTACAAGAGGGTTGTTGGGACCCATGGAATTGCATGCCAGAAGAGTCAGTGACTTCAGGAGAGAACAAAGCAGGGCAAAAAAAAAAATACTGAAGGGATTTGAGGCAAGTGCATACTCTTTGAGAAAGCTTTAAAGAATATTTTATCTTAGTGAATTAACCAAACTTATTTTCTTTCCATGGCTTGTTCTGTTTACATTGCACGTGCTAAAGACTTGACTGTCCGGCTGATTTTTAAACAGAACTAAAGTCAACACACGGGTCACATATTAATAATGTTTATGCAAATCAAAGATGTGATATCCAAAATTGCTAATGAATATTTATATAAGTGACTTTTGTTCTACTGTATGTTACCTTCTGCAAAAAGTTTCTGTTATCATATATTACTAATAAAATTATTATTTATATCCTGAACGTTGTTCTATATTGTATTACTTATTCTGAACTGTTTTAAACATTTGCGATTATTTGAAGGAAGGATAAACAGTGCTGAAGACTGGAGTATATTATTTTCTCTCACTCTCACTAAATAAAAGCAAATCCTGCCTGTAAAATATGATGCTAACTTCAGACCATTAAATGTGATGATGTGTATTGTCTCTTGTCCCATTTGGGTTCGACAGGAAAGTGAGATGTGCAGAAACCTCTGATGTTCCAATTGTATACAAAGGGGAAAGACATCACCTGGTGACTGTGTACACCTATTTTCACCTTCATAACATCAGCCGGCTCCATCCTGCCTCAGCTCATCTGCTGCTGAAACCTCATCCCTGCCTTTGTTACCTCTTGACTATTGACGCCTGGCCGGCCTCCCACATTCTACACTCCGTAAACCTGAGGTCATCCGAAACGTCTGCCCATATCTGAACTCGCCCAAGTCCCGTTCACCCATGAGCCCTGTGCTTGCTGACCTACATTGGCTCCTGGTTAAGCAACGCCTCAATTTTTCCCAATCTCTGTAATCTCCACCAACTGCACAACCCTCTCCAGTATCTGCGCTCATCTAATTCTGGCCTCAAGCATCCCCGATTTTAATCGTTCCAGCACTTGCAGGCATACCTTCAGTTATCTGGGCCCTAAGCTCTGGAATTCCCTCCTTAAACCCCTCTTCTCCTTTTAAGATGCTCCTTAAAACCTACCTGTTTGACCAAGCTTTTGGCCATCTTCCCTAATAGCTCCTTACGTGGCTCGGTGTCAATGTTTGCTTCTGTGAAGTGTCTTGGGACCTTTCATATGTTAAAACTATTATATAAGTACATGGTATTGTTGTACCAAGATATACTTGTGAAGATTTCCTTAGTACAGTATTGCTTGCCAAATTTCATTCTTTTGAAGGTGCTGACTCATGCTGGAGTATCAGATGGCAAGACCACTCTGCTATCTAACTCCGTGACCAGTCTTCATGCTTAAATCTAGTCTGTGAGTGCAGCAGGTTATTCTTTCAGCTGCACCCAAGCACAACCATGTTCCTCACTGCACCTCCACCCACATGCACTATCTAGCAAGGGGTGGGTGCCAACCCTCCTGGACTGCCCTGGGGTCTCCAGGAGTTGAAGATTAATATTCTGGGCACGCCTAAGAGCAATCTAGGGGGAATGAATTGTCACTGTTTAAACAAAAATGTTTTATTTTCTTTGAACACTTTGATTTATTAGTTATAAAAATATTGGAAAAGTGGGGAGGGGGATTGACTGCTTTGGGGCAGTTGGAGGCGAGAGCGCATGTGTTGAAACTGCCATGGCTACATCCAAGGAAAGTTGGCAGCCCTAGACTGAGGTGGTACTCGGCCAGAGAGATAGTGATCAGATGCAGAAACCTTTTAAAATTCATTTCTGGGACGTGGGTGTCACTGGCAAGGCCAGCATTTGTTGCCCATCCCTAATTGTCCAAGACAAGGTGTGGTGAGCTGCCTTCTTGAACTGCTGCAGTCCTTGAGATATGGGTTCACTAACAGTGCTCTTCCAGTGTCTAGGTCGATGTCTGGTGGTCCGTCTGGTTTTTCCAATGTTTTTCCACTTCTTTAATCCAGGGTTGCTGAGGCCTATTGTAGCAGCAGGGACTAAGATCAGCCAGTTCCTCCCAGACTGGTGATGGTACCTGGAGTTAATTTTCCCCCCCTAAATAAGGGATTCCTGAAACTCGCCTGTAAGATATAGATCGCCATCCTTCGATCCACGAGAGATCATGGGAATGCAGCCTCAGAACTTTGCTGAGGTCAGGTGAGATCATATGCGCCATCTCTTTTGATGGCTGAACAAGCCCATTCTGGAAAAGCAAAGCCTGCCACAAGTCCCACACGTGAAGTTGTCCCTTGCTAGTGGAGTGGGATGATCTCCGCTGATGCCTTTATTTGCAGGGATGGCATCTGCTTTGGAGCGTCTGAAACCACATGTCGTGGTCGTGGTAAATTCCTGCCGACAGCTAGTCTCGCTATATGCATCGAACATCAGCTAGAGTTTCCCACTTATCGTGATTGATGTTGAGGATTTGCATGTCTGTTTGACAGCATCCTTGAATCAGTGTCTTGGGAACCTGCTGGTCTCTCGGCACAGGTTACCTCCCCATATAGCATATCCTTGGGAATGCAGCCATCTTCCATCCTGTGCGCATGCCCAGGCCAGCGAAACTTCTTTGCTTGATTATTGCAAGCATACTTGGCATATTTGCCCTGAAAAGGGCTTCTTCATTGGTGACTTTGTCATTTCATGTGATGCTGAGGATGTGTCACAGACATTGGAGATGGAATTTATCGAAAGGTGAAAGATACAGAGCGGGAAAGGACAATGTCCCAGTTTGGATAAATAAATGCAACCAATTTATTACTGTGGGTGGAGAAATGATTGTTGAAAACAAACAGCACATTAAACAACTGCGGGGGGTGGGGCACAAAAAAAACTTTTTTTAAACAAACTAATGTCACATGTTTGCTGAGGTCAGAGGTACTTTGTGAAAAACGTCACTACACAATGACATGATTTCAGTTTCGTTGTACAAATGCAAAACTGATGAACTTCCATGATGACGAAGAACAACTTGCTTGTTGTCCAGTGTGAAAGATGCAGTCACAAGGGACCCTGCGACGCATAAAGTTTGCTATCTTTTTAAAAGTTCTTCCCTTATTTAAAATGTCATTTCTCCCTGCTCTGATTGTTAGAGTTTAGTCGCAAACCGAATTCCTCGGCTTCCTCTGTGTTAATTCATTGTCTTCTCCACTTTACTCAAAATTAGAATATTTACGAGATACTTTCCAAGAGTTAGTTCTGTTTGAAACTTATTGCAATGTTCCCTGTGTATCTACCGTGCATTACATTGCAAAATAGGCCAAATTTATTACAGGTTTTTGTTTGCGCAGTTGCTTCCTTGCAGTGACTAATACGTTTTGCGGCGCGATGTTTTTTTAGTGTATATTTTACTGCTGGGGTTCGTACTGTTGTTTTCTGTTAAATGTTTAAAACTTCTTTCAAGTTCGTAACTTGGATTGGATAGATGCCGGTCCATATAATTTCCACTAAAATGAAACCGACCAGAGGCAGGTTATTCCATTTATTAATGCAATTTGTCCTATTGTTTTCAGTGTTCCTAAGTTTGATTTTTTTTTGGGTGGGGGTACTGTTTACATACAGTTTCTCATCTTACTGTTTTCTTTATTGCAATTCCCTTCTCTCTGCTCTGTCATCTCCACAGTGACTTGAGGAATGCAGCTCCCAATGCATGGGTTCAGCACCTTCAAGAATTCCCAGGAATCTAACCCAAGGAATACGCCCAACACCACCACAACTATTTTAACCTCTGTTTCAAAATTCTCAACCTTGTTTTCAAATCCCTCCACGGCCTTTCCTCTCCCTTTTTGTCTGTGGTCCCCTCCAGCCCCATGACCCTCTGAGGTATCTGCATTCTTCCAATTATGGCCTCATGATCATGATGTACGGGGTTAGGTCACAGACCGGCCATGATCTCATTGAATGGCGGGACAGGCTCAAAGGGCTAAATGGCCTCCACCTCTTCCTGTGTTCCTGAGGTGCATGGCCGTAGATTTAATTTCACTGGTTAGAATTCGTACAATCAGTATTAGGATCCATGTATCTCACTTTTTGTCATTGTAAATACATGTTAATAATTGGATACTATACAGCATTGTTTTGTACTGAATAATGCTAAAGCCATTTGGAGGCTACAGCTCCCTCTTTGTGACAGTATTCATCACTCCTCACTCTACATTATTCTGTTCTTGCCCTCCCCAACACCCTCCTCTACCCCCTCCCTCCCCCAGCCTCCCTACCACCCTGTTTTGTTCAGTCCTTTAATGGTACTTGCTTGTCGTCCAGATTCCACTTCTGACAAAGGGTGTTACATCCAAAATTTATCAGCTGTTGACTGGACTATGTATTTCCAGTATTTTCTGTTCTAATTTGAGACGTACAATAAACGTTTCTTTTTCAAATCCCGAGGAATTGGAATCACTGCTGTTCAATGTTTGGCAAATCAGAACTTAGTGTGACTACTGTACAGGATGTCGCCGTCTGTGCCCGCAACAAGTTTCTCCGAAAAATTAAACATCAGTAACTTGGCTGTTTGTAAGAGTGTGTATGGGCAAGTTGTTTTTGGAACTGGTTCTAAATTCTTTGATTGGTTCACAAATTTGAAATATTGCAATCATCAAATTGTTCAAAACAATGGAGAGTGTCTGAACAGATTGTGGTTCTTAATGATATTTTGGCTGATTTTAAGCAATACACTTGATGCAGTAAAATTTGCACTGGCTGTTTCATCTGAAAACACCTCTAAAATACATTTCCTGGCAGAGTGGTGTCCAAATTTCTAACTGAGGATGAATTTACATTGAACCGACATGTACCAATGGTATAAATACAGATGCACTTTGTTAGATTTATATACTACACAGCGTGGGGTGGGGTGGGGATGATGGGGCAAGTTTAACTTTGGGCAGTTGTATAAGATGGTTGAAGTTGAATTGATTGACCATTCTGTATCTCAGATTTTCTCACTGACTTCAATAGAAAGGAAGGCTGGGGTGACGCACATAAAGGATAGCTGATTTAATGATGCCAGTTTTACAGTGACTCCCTGGGAGTCAAGATCAAGTGCAGTCTTCAGGTGAAATGGGGTCAAAGGGCAGGGAATTAATTGGATTGGGACCTGCAGTAGTTGTTCCACTTGTGGGAGGGACCAAATCTAGGGGCCATAAATATAAGGTAATCACTAATAAATCCAATGTGGAACTTAGGAGGAATTTATTTAGCCACAGAGTGAATAGAATGCGGAACTCGAAAACAAGGAGTAGTTGAGGCGAATAGCATAGATGCATATAAGGGGAAGCTGGATAAACACATGAGGGAGGAAGAAATAGAAAGATATGTTGATAGGGTGAGATGAAGAGGGTTGGGAGAAGGCTCATGTGGAGCTTAAACACTGACAGATCTATTTATGTAATTTAGTTTGTAACTTTTAAAAAGTTGTTGCTGGAAACCAACCTTTTTCTTTTCAGTAATTAAATGCAATCTTTAAAAATAAAAGTTAAATGTTATTTTAAATTATCCTACTTTGGTTGTCTTTTAGCAGTTGTCCCCAGCTGATGTCTGGTGAAATAATCGGTTCTTGTACTACAGAAGGATTTCGAGTGTTTGGAGACAGTGTTAAGGAAAGGAATGAAGTGCCACTGGATTACGATGCTGCAGCTCACGTGCAAAAAGAACTGAATGAATGCAGTAATTGTTTACCAGAACAGAATGGTTTATTTGCTGTTGTGGATAATCCTGATACTTTTGGTCATAATCCGAAGGACAGGGATACACGCATGCAACAAGGTGGTGTTCAGATCCTGGATGTCAGCACTGTCAGTTCAGCTGATACAGATACAAGTGCAGAGATACATCTGTGTAATCCTGAAACTCCTGGAGCCATCAAAGGTGATGATACAATCCTGTCACATGAAGGATCTCAGAGAGCAATTGAAGATGACATCAGTCCAGGTGTGGAACCTGTTGGTACAGAGGCACATCGATATAAAAATTCCTCATCTCCTTCTGTTGACACTGAAGAATGCCTATATTCTGCGGGTACAGTATATATTGTTTCCAATTTCAGAAGTAATCTTTCTGTTGATCTTTCCCATTCGATTGTCTGTTCCTAGTGGAGAATAAGAATCATAGCAGAGTTACAGCACAGAAGGAGGCCATTCGGCCCATCTGGGCTGCAGTCCAGTTAGTTCCACTCCCCTGCACTTTCCCCCTATCCCTGCAATGTCTTCTCCTCCAAGTATTCAGGCAATTCCCTTTTGAAGGCTACTCTTGAATCTCTATCCACCACCCTATCAGGCAGTGCATTCTGAATCCTAACCACTCGTTGTCCAAACAAAGTTTTCCCTCATGTCGCCTCTGGTTCTTTTGTCAGTCGTCTTAAATCTGTATTCTCTGGCTATCAACCCTTCAACCAGTGGAAACAGTTTCTCTTTATTTACTCTATCTAAACCATTCATGATTTTGAACGCCTCTATCACAAGGACACAAGGGGATCATGGCGAGGGGGCCCAGAAAATACTTCTGGGAGAGGCCCGCCACATGCCTCGGCGCCGGGGAGAGGCCCCATCCCGTTTTACCCGCGGTGACGAAACCTCGGGGTGGCCCGTCCCCTCTCCCCCGGCCGCTCGGTGATGGAAACATAATTTATATATTTAAATAAATGTTAATGAATGAATATTAACTTAGCTTTTCATGAAGGCCGTCCCACGCCGATATTCCGGCCCTTTGCCGGAGATCCGAGGCTTAACCCTGGTGGGGAGGAGTGAAATTTTCAGGGCGGTGGTGGGAAGAGCGGGGAAACCTGTTACAATTGGCTGTGGGGACAGTGGGAGGGGTTGAATAACAAAGGTAATGAAGTTTGGGGGGAAAGTTCAGGATGGGAACAACATTTTTTAGTGGGGAAAAGGCAATAAATTAAGTGTTTGTTCATTGTGGGGGTGGGGGGGGGGGAGGAGTGTTGGATCTCAATTTTCCTTTTCTCATTGGTTACACCAAAAAGAGACGAAGTCCGACTGTAGCTTTAAGAAAGTTTGTTGCAGTACTTAATTCTTACATCTTCAGAAAACTTAACAATGAACTGAACTAAAACTAAAAGCAACACATACACTGAACTAACACTGAACTACCCAAAACTAAAGCACCACACACACTAAACTAACCCTGAACTAACCACCCCCCCCCGTACTGAACTGACTCTTCGCGCCAAATCAAGCCTTATTATAGTTATTCATACAAATCAGTAACACCTACTCTTTGTTCCCAATTGGTCTACAAACTTCAGCAGTTTCTTGGTGTCGGGGTCTGATTGGGGTACTGCCTTGTCATCCTCTCCTCAAGCAGTTTCTTATTCCCCTATGTCTTCGGACCGTTAGGCTGAGCCACCCTCAGACAAGGGGCGTGGGTTTGCCTGGTCAGTATGTGTGCTCGTCAGTTTCATCCGGATCAGTTTCATTGAGAAAACAAAGAGCAGGTGTGGCTGGGGGAGGGCAGTGGGCCCAGGAAACATACACTAAACTGTTAGCTTTTAGTTAGGGCTAAAATGAACTGATTTAAAGAGCCAGGGGAGTTTAAACAGTTTAAGAGGGTAGATTGGGGGAGAAAACATTAGGAATGGGAGCAGATGGCCATGGATATCGTTGAACAGTAAGGGAGCTTCCTAGGGAGCTTCCAGCCCAGGAGCCATCTTGAATTTACTAAAACCCTTAGTGAATGTAATCACCTCTGTAAGTCTGCCAAAAGATGCTTCACCTCCTGAAGGACGTGGATGAGCTTTCCGGACGTCGATGGTGGGCACTAGGGACCTTATTACCTGCACCCGCTTTCCTCCCCTCCCCCATTTTCCCCCCTTCCCCTTCCCTGCTCCACCCTCTCAGCTCACCCCCCAACAACCCCGTCCCAGCCCACCCCCCCCTCGCACCATCTTCCCCCCACACCCCCTTCCCCTGCACCCCCCCACCCCCTTACAGCCCCCTTCCCAGCTCCCCCTCGCACCTCTCCTCCCTCCACCCCTCCCCCTCGCATCCCCTCCTCCCACAGGCACCATCCTACACCTGTGTAGGGGCCCTAACAACCCCACTGCCTTGTGGGCGTCTCTGGAGAGACCAAGGCTAAGGGAGTAAACCCTAACAGATAATCCGGAGTGGAACCCCGTAGGCGGTCATGTGTCACCTTTGGCATGTTTCCGGCAGTTCCTGCGGACCCCACCAGAAAGGCCGAGAGGGGAGTTTTGACGACTGGGCAACTCTCAACCTCCATAAACTTGCCCAGGCATGCGCCATGGAGAGGTCACTCCATAGTTGCCTCACAGCGACTGACACAACATGGAAGGCAGCAGTTACGGGTTATAAGTCCAGATAAATTGGCGTAGAAACTGGGCGCCACGGGTTGCCTTTGTCGGTGGGAGAGGTCATTGCACCTCACTGGACAGCTACCGCCCGCCTCAAACCGGGCAGCCCCCGGTCAATAAGGTTCTGTCCCGCCACAGTCTACCTGCTTCAATGGGTGCTTGGAGCTCAGGGTCATTGCCCGAAAGGTGGACTGATACACCGCACCAAACAACACGAAAAAAGGAAAGAAGGTACCAGCCCTTCGCTTTGCAAGCTGGAACGTCAGAACTATGTCTCCTGGCCTGTCGGAAGACCTTACACAAATCAACGATTCTCGGAAGACCGCCATCATTAACAACGAGCTCAGTAGATTCAATGTAGACATTGCAGCACTTCAGGAGACACACCTCCCCGCGAGTGGATCTCTAGCAGAGCAAGACTACACCTTCTTCTGGCAGGGCAGGGATCCTGAAGAACCAAGACAGCATGGAGTGGGCTTCGCCATCAGAAACTCCTTGCTCAGAGCGATAGAGCCTCCCTCAAATGGCTCGGAACGCATACTGTCCATCCGACTGCTCACCACCTCTGGTCCAGTACACCTACTCAGCATCTATGCTCCAACACTCTGCTCCCCTCCTGAAGCTAAAGACCAGTTCTACGAGCAACTCCATAACATCATTAGCAGCATCCCCAACACCGAACACCTATTCCTGCTGGGGGACTTTAATGCCAGGGTTGGGGCCGACCATGACTCATGGCTCTCCTGCCTTGGGCGCTATGGCGTTGGAAGGATGAATGAGAACGGGCAGAGACTGCTTGAGTTGTGTACCTATCATAACCTCTGCATCACCAACTCGTTCTTTCACACTAAACGCTGTCACCAGGTTTCATGGAGGCACCCAAGATCGTGTCGTTGGCACCAGCTAGACCTCATTGTCACAAGGCGAGCCGCCTTAAACAGTGTTCAAATCACACGCAGCTTCCACAGTGCGGACTGCGACACCAACCACTCCCCGGTGTGCAGCAAGGTTAGACTCAGACCAAAGAAGTTGCATCATTCCAAGCAGAAGGGCCACCCGCGCATCAATACGAGCAGAATTTCTCATCCACAGCTGTTACAAACATTTCTAAATTCACTTGTAACAGCCCTTCAAAACACTCTCACAGGGGATGCTGAGACCAAGTGGGCCCACATCAGAGACGCCATCTATGAGTCAGCTTTGACCACCTACGGCAAAAGTGCGAAGAGAAATGCAGACTGGTTTCAATATCATAATGAAGAGCTGGAACCTGTCATAGCTGCTAAGCGCATTGCACTGTTGAACTACAAGAAAGCCCCCAGCGATTTAACATCCGCAGCACTTAAAGCAGCCAGAAGCACTGCACAAAGAACAGACAGGCGCTGCACAAACGACTACTGGCAACACCTATGCAGTCATATTCAGCTGGCCTCAGACACCGGAAACATCAGAGGAATGTATGATGGCATGAAGAGAGCTCTTGGGCCAACCATCAAGAAGATCGCCCCCCTCAAATCTAAATCAGGGGACACAATCACTGACCAACACAAACAAATGGACCGCTGGGTTGAGCACTACCTAGAGCTGTAAACCAGGGAGAATGCTGTCACTGAGACTGCCCTCAATGCAGCCCAGCCTCTACCAGTCATGGATGAGCTGGACATACAGCCAACCAAATCAGAACTCAGTGATGCCATTGAATCTCTAGCCAGTGGAAAAGCCCCTGGGAAGGACAGCATTACCCCTGAAATAATCAAGAGTGCCAAGCCTGCTATACTCTCAGCACTACATGAACTGCTTTGCCTGTGCTGGGACGAGGGAGCAGTACCCCAGGACATGCGCGATGCCAATATCATCACCCTCTATAAAAACAAAGGTGACCGCGGTGACTGCAACAACTACCGTGGAATCTCCCTGCTCAGCATAGTGGGGAAAGTCTTTGCTCGAGTCGCTCTGAACAGGCTCCAGAAGCTGGCCGAGCGCGTCTACCCTGAGGCACAGTGTGGCTTTCGTGCAGAGAGATCGACTGTTGACATGCTGTTCTCCCTTCGTCAGATACAGGAGAAATGCCGTGAACAACAGATGCCCCTCTACATTGCTTTCATTGATCTCACCAAAGCCTTTGACCTCGTCAGCAGACGTGGTCTCTTCAGACTACGAGAAAAGATTGGATGCCCACCAAAGCTACTAAGTATCATCACCTCATTCCATGACAATATGAAAGGCACAATTCAACATGGTGGCTCCTCCTCAGAGCCCTTTCCTATCCTGAGTGGCGTGAAACAGGGCTGTGTTCTCGCACCCACACTTTTTGGGATTTTCTTCTCCCTGCTGCTTTCACATGCGTTCAAGTCCTCTGAAGAAGGAATTTTCCTCCACACAAGATCAAGGGGCAGGTTGTTCAACCTTGCCCGTCTAAGAGCGAAGTCCAAAGTACGGAAAGTCCTCATCAGGGAACTCCTCTTTGCTGACGATGCTGCTTTAACATCTCACACTGAAGAGTGCCTGCAGAGTCTCATCGACAGGTTTGCGGCTGCCTGCAATGAATTTGGCCTAACCATCAGCCTCAAGAAAACAAACATCATGGGGCAGGATGTCAGAAATGCTCCATCCATCAATATTGGCGACCACGCTCTGGAAGTGGTTCAAGAGTTCACCTACCTAGGCTCAACTATCACCAGTAACCTGTCTCTAGATGCAGAAATCAACAAGCGCATGGGAAAGGCTTCCACTGCTATGTAAGACTGGCCAAGAGAGTGTGGGAAAATGGCGCACTGACACGGAACACAAAAGTCCGAGTGTATCAGGCCTGTGTCCTCAGTACCTTGCTCTATGGCAGCGAGGCCTGGACAACGTATGTCAGCCAAGAGCGACGTCTCAATTCATTCCATCTTTGCTGCCTCCGGAGAATACTTGGCATCAGGTGGCAGGACCGTATCTCCAACACAGAAGTCCTCGAGGCGGCCAACATCCCCAGCTTGTACACACTACTGAGTCAGCGGTGCTTGAGATGGCTTGGCCATGTGAGTCGCATGGAAGATGGCAGGATCCCCAAAGACACATTGTACAGCGAGCTCGCCACTGGTATCAGACCCACCGGCCGTCCATGTCTCCGCTATAAAGACGTCTGCAAACGCGACATGAAATCCTGTGACATTGATCACAAGTCGTGGGAGTCAGTTGCCAGCGTTCGCCAGAGCTGGCGGGCAGCCATAAAGACGGGGCTAAAATGTGGCGAGTCGAAGATACTTAGTAGTTGGCAGGAAAAAAGACAGAGGCGAAAGGGGAGAGCCAACTGTGCAACAGCCCCGACAATCAAATTTCTCTGCAGCACCTGTGGAAAAGCCTGTCACTCTAGAATTGGCTTTTATAGCCACTCCAGGCGCTGCTTCACAAACAACTGACCACCTCCAGGCGCGTATCCGTTGTCTCTCGAGATAAGGAGGCCCAAAGAAGACAAAGAAGATGTTTCTCACACTAACTGTTCCTTCGCAATGTGTCATGTCTGGGTGATGCGATAAGAAGAGTGTTGTTGAAGCATAATGTCTCTTTCTGCTATTGCGCTGTACCAGCTGCAAGACCAATGGTGAGATTCCTGTTAGTTTCTGCTTGTTAGTCTGTTTCTACTGATAAGTTGCCGCTGCAGCCCTGAAGTTATGAAGTCATTTCTGATAAGCTGTCTCTGCAGCTCCGAGGTTAGCTTGTTAGTAATACATGATTGATTAATTATTTCATCTTAAATGTCCCCATATTATTCTGTTCTCGAAAATTCTGTTCTCACAGGGAGCGGGACAGGATCTTCTATTTGTATTAAAGTTAGAGATGTAAATGTTACATCCATGTCACTTTAAAATTAAAATTACCAGTAAGGGCTTGAAGCCCTTTAAAAATGGCGCCGGTGCCTGTGTGGTGGTACCAGCTGCCATTGCCAGGGACGGAGTGCCCACCCCCTCCATGTTAATGAGCCGCCATGTGAAATATCGTGGCAGCTGCCCGGTGCACGCCTCGCGCATGTGCCATGCTGTCTTGTAAGGTCGCCGCCGAAAACGGTGACGAGCTATAAAAATTCAGCCCAACAAATAGGAGCAGGAGTAGACCCATTAAAGCTTGCTCTGCCATTCAAATCCAATCTCCTCTTCGCCTTCACTGCTCAAAAGACAACAATCCCAGCTTCTCCAGTCTATTCACGTAACTGTAATCCTTCTTCCCTGGAATTATTCAAGTAAATCTCATTCATTCTCTCTCCAGAGCGTTCACATCCTTCCTAAAGTGTAATTCCCAGAATTAAACACAATACTCCAGCTGGATCTGAACTAGTGTTTTACATGGGTTTAGCATTACCTTCTGGCTCATGTACAAAATATATTGAGTGGTGGCTGGATTTGTGTGCACATATCCCTATTAATTTAACATCCAAATTAATTGATGCAGTTTTTAAACAGCTGCAAATACTGGAAAATCAGGAATAAAAGCAGAAAATCTTAGAAATGTCAGCTTCTGAAAAGAGAAAGAGAAAAGGCCTTGCCAAAAATGCTAACCCTTTCTCTATGTAAATGTTGACTTGCTTTGTCAGGAAGGTAGTGCTCCACAGCAATACTGAAGTTGATTAAACAGTCAAAGCTCGTTAGCCAGGACATCATGGTGGAATTGCTGTAATTTATTAGAACATCCCATTACCCAAAGCGCACTTTAGGCTGATCCAAGTATCATGGAGCGTCAGTGATGCCCAAAAGTGTCCCTGTTCACAGGTGTCGGGTTTATTTTGAAAGGTGTAAGGCTGACCTGGTGCAAGCAAAAAGTTAAATTGCAAATCATCTGGAACTGTCGGTTGAACAGTTGGTTCTAAAATGTAGTGATGTTTTAGTAAATCACTGACTATGCCCTGAGAATGCAGCAGAGAGAACAAGTTAACATTTCGACTGATGCTAAAAGCAAACCTGCCATTATGTTTCAGATGCTGGTTGACCTACTGAATATTTTACCTTCCAGCAGTTTATTGATCTCTCTAACATTAGTAAATCATGCTCCCCTTTTTTATACGTTTTTTATATGAATCTTTTTGCTGTTCTGCCCCCTTTGTAAAACAGCAAATTGACCAGCAGAGGGACGAATTTGAAATAAAACCCAGAATCGCTATGTGCAGTTCTTGCAGCAGAGCTGCAGAAAACCGCTCCTCCAGCACAGCTTTAAAGCAGAGTCGGAACAAAGACACACAAACAACACACTGAGACATTGCTCAATGACGCTGTCTCACTCCCTGCATTTAACCAAACACATATGCCACCTGAAACTGGCTGGATCAGAGAGGAAATGACATCAGCACCATTATTGCCATGGCTCACAGTCTCTCTTGGAACAGCCCACTGAATTGTTGAAGCCCTTTTATTGGCCTGCATCTAAGAACTAGCTCAACAGAGCCTCTGGTGCTTCACCAATGAGCTCTGTTGTTGCTGGTTGGTGTTCAGTGATTTTTTTTCCGTGCGCCGCATTGAGATCCCTGGAGAGCAGCAGTATTGGTATGTTTTAAAGAGCAGAGTTGTCAGAATTTTCATCTCTGTATATTTTGTGATTAAAGAGATCTTTTTCTGCTGGTTTATATAGTTTGTTCTGGAAGTCAGTGGAAAGGAACGCAGCTTTTAGCTGAAAGGATAAACCTGTGTGGCTTTAAGTGAAGTTAAATGACACGCTTGGTGCTGAAACTTTTATACTTTCTTCATGCACCGTAGTCAGTAGCATTTAGGCTTTGTTTAATGTAGGAAGTGAGTGTCAATGAGATTCGGAAACCAGCCTTTTTGTTTTGCTTGTACTGTGTGCTTTTCCTGTTCTTTTGTGAGGGAAAGAAAAGCACTTGCATTTCTATAGCGCCTTTCACGATCTCAGGATGTCCCAAAGCGCTTTATAGCCAATTAAGTACTTTTAAAGTGCAGTCACTTTTGTAAAGTAGGAAACGTGGTAGCTGATTTGTGCAAAGCAAGACCCCACAAACAACAATGTGGTGATAACCAGATAATCTACTTTTGTGATGTTGATTGAGGGATAAATATTGGCCAGAACAAAGCGGGGAGAACTCCCCTGCTTTTCTTCAAAATAGTGTCATGCAGTCTTTTGCGTCCACCTGGTAGGGTAGGTGGGGTCTCGGTTTAGCATTTCACCTGAAAAACAGCACCTCCGACATGTCAGCACTCATTCCGTACTGCATGGAGTGTCAGCCTAGATTATTTTTAAAGGTATGAGCTTGAGTAAGTTTCTTTTAGGACTGAGCTGAGGAGAAATTTCTTCACTCAGAGGTTTGTGAGTACCCCAGAGGCCTGTGGAATGCTCAGTTGTTGGGTCTATTTAAGACTGAGACTGATAGATTCTTGGGGCACTAATGGATTCGAGGCATATAGGGATGGTGTGGGAGTGTGGCGTTGATCTTATTGAGTCATGGTCTTATTGAATGTCGGAGTGTGCTAGAGGGGCCATAGACCATCTCCTGCTCCTGTTTCCTATGTCCTTATGTGTAGTGGTTTCCCCAGTTTTTTATGCCAATACAGAAATGTAGTAGGCTTTGTACAACTTGTTTATTTATTAAGAGCACAGTGAGGTTCGAGCCATTGTTGGGGCCAGTTCATTTAAGGCTGATATAGCTAGGTTGTAGTCAATAGAGTAGCCAGAGGTGTTCGAAATTATGAAGGGTTTTGATAGAGTAAATAAGGAGAACCTGCTTCTAGTGGCAGAAGGATCACTAACCAGAGGACACATAACTAAGGCGTTTGGCAAAAGAAACAGAGGCTGCCTCCTGTGCTGTATCATTCTAGTGATCTCGAAGAAGGCTTAGTCAGTGGTCTTTGGGATGATATTAAGTGAAAAAATGGCATTTTCGTCCTTTCCACTGCAAGATAAGGATGAGGGAGAAAGATCAGTTAATGTACAACAGACACCTTAAACCAGTAACTGGGAGGTGGTTATTTGGCCTGAGTCATTGGATGATTTGCATATAAGATGTCAAGGAGATGGGGAGAATGTTAAGAAAATATATTTGTTTAAGAGGAGGATGGAATTTCTGTGTCGCTTACATATTAAAACAAAATCTCATTCTCTTGTCAACATATAGAGCCAGCGAAAGTCATGGATTTGGAGGAAAAACCTGAGACAACATCTGCTAACCTGTCCCCCGAGACCACAGATCAGAAACATGACACCACGTCCACTAATGTGTCACTAGAAGCTACTGGGCAAGTTGAAAGCGGAGAGTGTGATGCAGCCCTTACAAATATTACTGCAAGGTAGTCTGCAAGCACTTTTCTACATTTTAGATACAGTACAATAGAGGTTGCTCAGATTTCCACTTTTTCGTTTTCTTATGTTTTTTTATTCATTCGGGGGATGTGGGTGTCGCTGGCAAGGCCAGCCAGGGTTTATTGCCTGTACCTAATTACCCTTGAGAAGGTGGTAGAGAACTGCCATCTTGAACTGCTTCAGCCTGTGTCGATTATAGTTTATCGTAGCAGATATAACTGTGTGGCTTGCTAGGCCATTTCAGAGAGCAGTTAGGAGTCAACCACATTGTTTTGGGTCTGGAGTCACAAATAGGCCAGACTAGTAAGGATGGTAGCTTTCCTTCTCTAAAGGATATTCGTGAACCAGATGTGTTTTTGCAACGTTTGGTAGTTTCATGGTCACCATTATTGATGTTAGCTTTTTATTCCAGATTTATTTAATTAACTGAATTTAAATTCCCCAGCTACTGTGGTGGGACTTGAACTCATGTCTCCAGCTTACTTGTCTAGTAACATTACCACTGTGCTACCGTATCCATATATTCACCATCATTTATTTCTTTTAAACTTGCCAGAGCACCAAACAACTGTTGAAAGCAATTATTTTAGCTGGTCAGCAGCAAGTTTTACATCCAGAGGTTTGACTGGAGGTAACTCATCAAAATCTCGCAAAGATTCAAATATCACTCCAAATGTCAAACCTGTGCAACTTGCATTTATATAGCGCCTTTAACAGCAGAAATCGGCTCCAGGTGCTTCATGGCAGCAATTATCAAACAGAATTTGACACACAGCCGCATGCGGAGATAGTAGTACTGGGGGAGGTAGGTTTTAATGAACGTCTTAAAGGAGGAGAGTACTAGTGAGAGTTAGGGAGGGCATTCCCAAGCTTAGGACCTGGACAGTTGAAGGCAGGGCCGCCAATTGTTGGAGTGATGAAAATCCGGGATGCGCAAGAGGCCGGAATTGGAGGAACGCAGAGATCTTGCAAGGTTGTGGGTCTGCAGGAGGTTACAGTAGGGACTTGGAGTTGTGAAAGGAACAGTTTGCTTGTTACTGTATTGTACAGCCTAGGGATTTCCTGTATGTTCTCCTACCCCTATCACCACATGACTAGCACACCTCCTGGAGATTGGACATGCATCAGTTTCATTTGAACCGTGTTAGTGATGTACCTTCTTTAATTCCAGTATATTCCATAAATCTATCAAAAAAAGTGCTGGCAGAGCCAGGGTAGCAGAATGAGTTATGACATTCTTTCACCTCAGAGACCTGTGGAATTCAGCTCTGACTAGTGGTATAGTCTCCTGTGAGCACTGACTGTAAAAGTTCTGAGTGAGTGTATTTGGGCAGTCTGATTTTCAGTTTCTGATTAAACATGGTCCACAGAAAACAAAACTGTTGGTAACTTGGCACAAATTAACATTTCACTCGTCAGTCTTCTCTGAGCTGTGAGAATGACTGATGTGAGAAAGAAAAATTCACGTGAGCAGAATTGATCTCCTTTCATTGCACAGCGAGGGGGGAAAGGGGGTGAGGTGATATCCACACTTCATGTAGGTTCTTCCTAGTTAATTATGGCCAGTTTGCTTTGCATCAGAAGCCAGAGTTTACCTGACTTCTAGCTGCTGACTGTGAGCAACAGCAGCGGGAAAATGTTCTGCCCAGACCTCCCAAGTGACGCATCAGTGAATCTTAAAAACTTTCCTCTCTCTCTCAGCCATGCTTACTTGGAGACCATTAATTAAGATCAGATTAATAATTGATAAATAAACTGAATTTGAAAATGCACTGCTTAAAAAAAAGACTTTCATTTTTATAGCGTCTTTCATGACCACCAGACTTCTCAAAGCACTTTACACAACCAATAAAGTGGAGTCACTGTTGTAGTGTAGAAAACACTGCAGCCAATTTGTTCACAGCAAGCTCTCACAAACAGCATAGGGATAAATATTGGCTTGGACACTGGGGATAACTCCCTTACTGCTCTTTGAAATAGTGCCAGGGGTGTTTTCACATCTACGTGAGAGGGCAGGCAGGGGCTCAGTTTAATGACTCATTTGAAAGAGAGCACATCCCTCAGTACTGAACTGGAACGTCAGCCTTGATTTTTGTGCTCAGGTCCTGGAGCGGTATGTATTATATAAACTGCTGTTTATATATGCGATTCCTTTCCTCCACATCCTTCCCTCCGCACCCTAATGCTGAGTTCTAGAACATGGTAATTATGGTAAATAAAAGAAAAATACTGCAGATGTTGGAAATCTGAAATAAGAACAAGAAATGCTGGAAATAGTCAGCAGGTTTGGCAGTATCTGTGGAGAGAGAAGCAGAGTTAACGTTTCAGGTCAGTGACCCTTCATCAGAACTGACAAATATTAGAAATGTAAAAGGTTTTAAGCAAGTAAAGCAGGGGGTGGGGCAAGAGATAACAAACGAGAAGGTGTTGATAGGACAAAGTCACAGAGAATAACTGACCAGAAGGTCATGGAGCAAAGGCAAATGGTATGTTAAGGGAATAAAAGCAAAATACTGCGGATGCTGGAAATCTGAAATAAAAACAAGAAATGCTGGAACCACTCAGCAGGTCTGGCAGCATCTGTGGAAAGAGAAGCAGAGTTAACGTTTCGGGTCAGTGACCCTTCTTCGGAACTCATGTTAAGGGTGACAAAGTGTTTGTGCAGAGAGGGTGTGAATAGACTGTAAAGCACAAAGCACTCCAAGCACAAACATTTAATAAATGTTTTAAAGAACAGTAACAGTGAGTAGGTACAGTAGAAACAAACTAAACACACTAAAAAACCTAAAATAACCAAATGAAAAAGACATAAAATAAAATAACCGAATAAAAAAGAAAAAAGGAAAAGAGAAAAAATAACTAAACATAAAAAGGGGGGGGGGGGCCGTCATGCTCTGAAATTATTGAACTCAATGTTCAGTCCGACAGGCTGTAGCGTGCCTAATCAGTAAATGAGATGCTGTTCCTCGAGTTTGCTTTGATGTTCGCTGGAACACTGCAGCAATCCCAGGACAGAGATGTGGGCATGAGAGCAGGGAGGGAGTGTTGAAATGGCAAGCAACTGGATGCTCTGGGTCATGCTTACAGACTGAGCGGAGGTGTTCCGCAAAGCAGTCACCCAATCTGCGTTTGGTCTCCCCAATGTAGAGGACACCACATTTTGTGCAGCGAATACATTATACTAAATTGAAAGAGGTACAAGTAAATCGCTGCTTCACCTGAAAGGAGTGTTTGGGGCCTTGGATAGTGAGGAGAGAGGAGGTAAATGGGCAGGTATTACACCTCCTGTGATTGCAGCGGAAGGTGCCATGGGAAGGGGATGAGGTGGTGGGGGTAATGGAGGAGTGGACGAGAGTGTCGCGGAGGGAACGATCCCTTCGGAATGCTGACGGGGAAGGGAGGGGAAGATGTGTTTGGTAGTGGCATCACACTGGATGTGGCGGAAGTGGCGGAGGATGATCCTTTGGATGTGGAGGCTGGTGGGGTGGAAAGTGAGGAGAAGGGGAATCCTGTCGCGGTTCTGGGAGGGAGGGGAAGGGGTGAGGATAGAGGTGCGGGAAATGGGCCGGACACGGTTGAGGGCCCTGTCAACCACAGTGGAGAGGACTCCTCGGTTGAGGAAAAAAGGACTACATATCAGAAGCACTGTCGTGGAAGGTAGCATCATCAGAGCAGATGTGTCGGTGTTGGATGCAGACTCTGCATAGAGCTTGTGTGCTTTTTCCCTTCCGATATGGAGGGAGTTGAAGAACACAGCAAGAGTTTCCGGAGTGGGAACTTGAGAATCGCGGCAGAAGAAGTGGGAACAGGCTGACTGCCTATTTGCCTTTTCTTTTGGCTGAAGAGTGCTTTTTTTGGGAAAGAGTAGAGGAAGGAAAGATCACTGGATTAGCAGAAATCCCTCTCAAGTTGCCTGTGTGTTTTGTGAAGTTCGATGAACACCGTATAGTAATTGATGGCTTATGCTGAGTTCAAATGTAGCACAGGTCCAGTCTAAGATGTGTTCATTTTAAATACAGATTTTATTTTTGTTAATTTTATAACCTTAAAAGTGGGCAGATTTATCTCTTGGTTAGAAGTGAAAAAAGGACGTTGTCGACCTGCTGTGTTTATTTTAATGTAACATCATTGGAAAACAGTGCTCACTTCCTTGAATTGGATATTCAATTTTACTTAGTCTAAAACCAAATTGATGCTGATTGTTCAAACAATATTTATCTAATAATAATGTGTATAATTTGTAATGCTTACGTTAATTTTTTTTTCCCCTAGTGATTCTGATCTGTCTTCGTCTGAAACGCAGGCCCCTGTTGCAAATTTAGAGTCCACATTGTTTGCTATTCCACAGTTTCTTGGAACAATCACACAAGACTCTGATGACATCTATGAATCTGACCCAGAAAACAGAGCAGAGGAAGAACTTGCTGATTATTTACCGGATGTACCGGATGCCCATACAGTGACTGGAATGGTACAAGAGGTCCAGCAGTCTGTGCCCTGCATTGATTATAGAGAAACCATACATCCATACTTGTCAAACTACATAGGGCAAAGTTGGATTACTGATGCACCAGAGGGCCAGTTCCCAAAAGCACTTCTTGGTGAATCATTAAGTTACAATGAGCTGACATCTAATTACAGACAAAGTAGAGAGAAGTGGAGCACTGGTGATGCAGTGCCAACTGGCGAAGAGGGGAGGGTAGAAAAACTTTATCAAGAAGAACTGAATGAAGAGCTGGATTCAGAACATAATAGCTTGAAGGAATTACCGCCATTGAGGTCATTAGCAGATTCTGCAGTGCAGGTAAGGCCAAGCCAGAATGTACACAGATAATACGCATGCCATCAGTGAGTCAGAAGGTCGTGGGTTCAAGTTCGACTCCAGGGCTTTTAGCACAAAGTCTAGGCTGACACTCCCAGTGCAATACTGAGGGAGTGCTGCACTGTCAGAGGTGCCGTCTTTTGGATAAGATGTTAAACTGAGGCCCTGTGTGCGCTATTAGAGGGATGTCAAAGATCCCATGATACTGTTTCAAAGACGAGAAAGGGAGTTCTCCTCGATGTCCTGGCCAATATTTATCACTTAACCAGCATCACTAAAACCGATTATCTGGCTATTATCATATTGCTGTTTGTGGGAGCTTGCAGTGAGCAAATTGGCTGCTGCATTTTTCACATTACAACAGTAACTACTTTAAAGTACCTCATTGGCTGTAAGCGCTTTGGGACATCCTGAAGTCATGAAAGGGGTTATATAAATGCGAGTCTGCCTTTCCTTATTGAATGTTCTCTCAAATTGGAATCCATTGACTCTCCTTCAATTACTCATTTGATAATTTGACCTGAAACTAGACACGGGTTTTATTTTCAGTCACTGCTGAATTAACTGCCTTCATCTGGAGTTCTACAATTTGCCAAAGCACACTGAGCACCATGAATACCGAGGCCTAGTGTGTCCTTGCTACCACCCCTGTCTGATCAGCTCACTTTGCACTGATAAGGATTCGATGGTCTGGATGGCCCAGGTATTGGTTGGATAAAATCACTAAAAAAAAAAAATCTAGCCCAGTTATCCCTTTTTTTTTATGTGCCTTTTAGTTTGGATCAGTTCTGTGTAGAATGGACCAACTAGATTAAAAAATTAACTTTAGTGCAACTTGAGAACTGTGCAAGAGAACAAACCATTCAGTTATACAATCATGCAATCGTGCAGCATAGAAGGAGGCTGTTCAGCCCTTCGTGTCCGTGCTGGCCGAAAAAACTAGCCATCCAATCTGCCTCCACCACCGTTCCTGGCAGTGAATTCCAGACACCCACCACCCTCTGGGTGAAAAAGTTTTTCCTCATGTCCCCTCTCACCTTTCTACCAATCACCTTACATCCGTGCCCCCTGGTAATTGACCTGTCCGCTAGGGGAAACAGGTCCTTCTTGTCTCCTATTCCTTTGACCTTTTCTGATGCTCTTTTTAAAAGAAATTGTTAAATATTTCGCCAGTCCCTTTTTAAAAGCAGGAATGGATTCTGTCTCCCATCAGCATTTCTGATAGGACTGTCCCATTATTCCAACAACCCGCTTTGCAGATATAAATAAATTTCCTAAACGCGTCCTTTGTTCTTTGCTTGCGATAATAAATTGATGCCCAATATTTAGCCACTGTCACTAAAAGAGGTCATTATCTTATTGCTGTTTACAGGAGCTTGCTGTGCGCAAATTGGCAGCCACATTTCTATCAGTGGAATCCATGTATCATGCCAACACCCTTCCCAATTTTGAGTACCTCCATCAGATCTCTACTTAATCATCTGGGTTTTAGTGAGTGCGGTGACTGCAATATGAAAATATATTGTTGCACAAACGCTTTGAAAAATACAGTGTAGATTCTGAGGTTCCTAAGTATGTTGTGTCAGAACAGTGGGAGGCATTCAAAAGGGAGATTCAAGGCGCTCAGAGTAAACATATTCCCACAAAGAAAAAGGGTGAGGCGGCCAAATCTAGAACCCCATGGATGCCAAGGAGCCTACAGGGTAAGATAAGGCAGAAAAGGAAAGCTTATGTCCGACACCGAGAACTCAATACTACAGAAAGCCGAGAGGGGTATAGAAAGTGGAGAGGTGAAATCAAAAAGGAAATTAGGAAAGCAAAGAGAGGGCATGAAAGAATATTGGCAAGGAAAATCAAGGTGAACACAAAGATGTTTTATCAATACATTAAGAGTAAGAGGATAACTAAGGAGAGACTGGGCCCATTAAAGACCAAATAGGTAACCTATGTGTAGGAGCGGAAGATATTGGTATGGTTCTTAATGATTACTTTGCAACTGTCTTCACAAAAGAGGGGGATAATGCAGATATTGTAATTAACAAGGAGGAGTGTGAAGTATTGGATGTGATAAACATCGGGAGAGAGGAAGTATTAATGGGATTAGCATCCTTGAAAGTTGATAAATCACCAGGGTCAGATGAAATGTATCCTAGGCTGTTAAAAGAAGCAAGAGAGGAAATAGCAGAGAGTCTGACCATCATTTTCCAGTCCTCACTGGATACAGGTGTGGTGCCAGAGGATTGGAGAACTGCTAACGCTGTACCTCTGTTTAAAAAGAGAGCGAAGGATAGACCAAATAATTACAGGTCAGTCAGTCTAACTTCAGTAGTAAGCAAATTATTGGAATCTGTTCTGAGCGACAGCATAAACTGTCACTTAGAAAGGCACAGGTTACTCCAGGATAGTCAGCATGGATTTGTTAAGGGAAGATCTTGTTTGACCAACTTGATTGAATTTTTTTGAAGAAGTAACAAGGAAGATAGATGGGGGTAGTGCAGTTGATGTGGTCTACATGGATTTTTAGCAAGGCTTTTGACAAGGTCCCACATGGCAGACTGGTTACAAAAATAAGATGGGCAGAAAAGTGGCAAATGGAATTCAACTTGGAGAAGTGTGAGGTAATGCATTTGGGGAGGTCAAACAAAGCAAAGGAATGCACGATAAATGGGAAAATACTGAGAAGTGTAGAGGAAGTAAGGGACCTTGAAGTGAATATCCATAGATCCCTGAAGGTAGCAGGACAGGTCGATTAGGTGGTTAAGAAGGTATATGGAATCCTTTCCTTTATTAGCCGAGGTTTAGAATATAAGAGCAGGGAGGTTATGCTGGAACTGTATAACTCATTGTTTAGGCCACAACTTGATTATTGTGTGCAGTTCTGGTCACCTCATTACAGAAAGGATGTAATTGCACTAGAGAGGGTACTGAGGAGATTTACGAGGATGTTGCCAGGACTGGAAAAATGCAGCTATGAGGAAAGATTGGATAGGCTGGGGTTGTTCTCCTTGGAACAGATCTGATTGAAATGTACAACATTTTAAGGGGCCTGGATAGAGTGGAGGTGAAGGGCCTATTCACCTTAGTGGCGAGATCAGTGACAAGGGGGTATAGATTTAAAGTGATTGGAAGAAAGATTAGAGGTGTGATGAGGAAACAATTTTTCACCCTGAGGTTGGTGGAGGTCTGGAACTCACTGCCTGAAAGGGTCGTTGAGGCAGAAACCCTCAACTCATTCAAAAGGAGTCTGGATATGCACCTCAAGTGCTGTAATCTGCAGGGCTACAGACCAAATGCTGGAAGGTGGGATTAGAATAGGTGGATTGTTTTTCGGCCAGCACAGATACGATGGGCCAAGTGGCCTCTTTCTGTGCCTTAAACCTTCTATGATTCTGTGTTGTTTGTGGTACTAAAATGTTCATAACAAATGCAGTTCATCATATCATTCAGCTGCCTTTTGATTTTCACGACCATTTGATTTCTTTTATTAAGTAAATTTGTAACTTTTACTAAAATGTTCGATGACTGATCTATAAATCTGCTCAGAGCTGGAACCTAAGCAATCTATTTTCCATTACAGACAGACTGTGCTACTGTAGATGCAGAGGTCATTACGGACCAGGATGTTGAAAAGTACATGGTAAGTAGGTACCGCTAACTTGTGCAGCTGTTAACTGCACTGCTGAGTGCCAGAGTTCAGTCATTCCCATTTCCACATTCCTGGGCTCTCCAGAGAGTGGTGAAAGTTGCTACAATATCCACTCAATTCACGGGCAAGCTAGTCAGTGTCCATGGGCTAGTCGGGCAAGTGTTTTGCTGAGGCAGGTGGTTTGTCATTGCTGAGATCAGCATTTTCATGCCTTCAGGACATTTTTTAAATCCAGAAAATTAGTAAATGTAGAAATGGCAACATTTGTTGCCAAATCATTTGCTGTATGCATTTAAAAACATGTTAAGCAGTCATCCATAATGCTGTCTTTGGGCTCCTACTTGAGCATGATCTGCTGACCAATCTTGCTTTTTCTAGTAATTTTGGCAGCTAGTGCAGAGTTATCTGAAACACTCTTGCATGCACACATTAAAAGAAGGATTTTTCTCTGCGTGCATTGAGAACTTGCATTTTTCAATCTGACATTATGGAACTGCTTCAGAATGAAGTGACAGCTGAACGGGAGGTCCTGAAGGAAAGATACCAGGAGGTGCTGGATCGGCAGACGCAGATGGAAAACCAGCTCCAAGTCAAAGTCCGACGGCTTCAGCAAAGGCAGGAAGAGGAGGAGAATATTTACCAGGTAAAGTGCAAATAGAAAGAAAGACTTGCATTTATATAGAATCTTTCATGACCTCAGGACGTCCCAAAGCACTTTACACCCAATTTAAGTACTTTTTGAAGGGAATGCAGAAAACACGGCAGCCAATTTGCACACGGCAAGAATCCACCAACAGCAGTGTGATAATAACCATATCATCTGTCTTAGAAATATTGGTTGAAGGATAAATATTGGCCCCGGGACAACTGGGAGAAGGAATTTATTTTCTCTTGTGTTGCTCTCCATGTATCAGAAGGTTGTGGGTTCAAGTCCCATCCAGGTATGTGAGGATGTAACATAGGCACTGATTTGACTTCCGTGTTTGTATACATACTCATAGTCATTACACTCTAAAAGCGTTCCATCGCATGAAGTACTTTGAGATGTTTTGATGCAATGACATGCTAAATAAATACAAATACTATTTTTGGCATTATTATTTTTGCAATTGACTGAAGTCTGTGGGAAACTCTGCAGTGGCTGGACTCATACTCAGCACAAAGGCTTTGTCAACAACCTATGACCTGCACCAGCTAGAAGGACCACAGCAAAAAGTGCATGGAAACACCATCACCTCCAAGTTCCTATTGACCTAATACTATCTAATACCATCCTAATTTGGACATATATCTGCCATTCCTTTACTGTCACTGGGTCATAATCCTGGAACTCGCTACCCAATAGCTGTGTGGGAGTACTGTCAGCATGTGGACTGCAGTGGTTCAAGAAGGGTCACTATTAGCTTCTCAAGGGCAAATGAGGATGGGCAATAAATGCTGGCCTTGTGAGTAATGCCCATATCCTGAGAATGAATTTTTAAAATTTTGCATAAATTTTTGTGAAGCTTAGGTCGGAATTGGCCGGAGCAGACTGGTGGTGGCAGGGGGTCTGAATGGGGCGGTGGGGGGGGATTTTACCATTGGCAGACAGGTGGCCCAGGCCTTGTTGGACATCCCTCCTAATCAGGCAACCTGTGCCCAACGGAGGACTGCCCCCGATGCCTCAACCACCCCCAGTACCCCACATGACCCACCCCCTTGCCTCTCCGGGGCCCGACCGATCACCCCCAGTGAGGCCCCAAATCCTGCCTTTTTCCAGGGCCATCCTTCCTCTTCATGTGGAAGCTGGGTTGCAGTCCCAGCATTGACCACTGCTCCCGCTGATTGGCCAGCAGCTCCATTAGGTGGGACCTCCTGCCTCAATGAGGTGGAAGACATGCCTAAGACCAATTAAGGGCCTGAGAATTGTGAATTCCAAATTGGATCCCCAGGCCCGGCGGAGGCAGGGGTGGACGGCTTTCGTCAACTGTGCGAAATATTCTGGCCTTAAAGTGGGTTTTAACCTCTCTACTGCCTATAAACTAGTACTCAATTATTAAGAAGTTACCGGTAACTGACAATGAAACATCCACGTTCTCTGCTGATAAAATTTGAAATGCTCTGAGAGTCAAAAGATGCTAAATGCTATTCCAGTGAGATGTCTGCCTTTTTTTGTAGCTGTGTGTGTGTTTGCACTGCCACATTTACATATGTTGTGAAATGGTTTTGAAGCAATGCTAAAGTTGCTGTATAAATCCAGAATGGAGGCTTGCCCTGACTCCACAGACATGAGGCACAAGATCAGCAACTGCAGCTAGCCACCTGTCTCCTGGATTTGACACTGGAGGGACTGTTGCTCCACTGCAATGTAACTCATGGGCTACTTTTTAAAATCTACCCAGCGCTAGTTTAAATGCTTAGAAAGTTTTCTCCAGATGGGATCATTTTAGTTCCTTCTGAGCTGCATAAATGAGTTCCTACCTTGCTTGCAGCAGCAACGTAGCTATTGACCTCGGTCTTGATAATTGTAGTATAAAAACAGTGTTAAAAACTGTCTCTTTAAATGTCAAAGATTTGCAAATAGTTAACTTTAACTTGAACATTAACTTTATTTTGGTTCTGCATTTCTTTTGAGCTTATTTATGTTCCAGCTGTTGATTGCTGATCTTGCTGAGGCACTGACTGATGTTGTGGAGGTCAGCCTGCCTGCACAATCACCAATCTAAGTGCTGAAGTAGAACTTCAAAACAAGTGCACAAGATACGAAATGGGATGTTTCCACAGCACTGGGACCCTGGCGCAGAATTGCAGAAACACTTTGTATTTCTGTGAAATAGAAATGATATATTGGAGGAGTGACTGAGATTGATTCAGTGTTGGAGCTGAATTAACTGTCAAAGTTAAATGTAAAATGCCCACAGCTGTTGGTGTTATCTCTAATGATAATTCAATTCCTACTGTCAAGCTCTGTCACTCTTTAAAGCATATTATTGAAAATGCCTTCAGTATTTGCATTTTAAACTAAAATATTCCATGATACGAAAAGTATTGCTAAAGATAAAACTCCTTTTATGTTGCAAGAGTGTCATGTGCATGGTTTTTTTTTCCACTTACAAAACTGCAGAATAATGTTAAGCAGGTCCAGGAGATGAAGGTAAAATTAGAAGAACTGAAGAAGAAATCAGAAAAGGAGAAGAAAGAGTTTATTCAAAAGGAGCAAGAGTTGAAGAATGAAGTTGTGAAGCTTTATGAAAATGGGAAACGGTACAAGGAAATGTTTTCACTGTTTTATTTTGAGAGCTGTTGTCCTGCACACGAAGCAAAATGGGAGTGCTTCAATGTTATACAAAAAATAGTTAGAACCAGAGAGAAACTATAGCATAGAAGGAGGCCATTCAGCCCGTCGTGTCCATGCCGGCCGAAAAGACTAGCCGTCCAATCTAATTCCACCTTCCAGCACCTGGTCCATAGCCTTGCAGGTTACAGCACTTTAGGTGCATATCCAGGTACCTTTTAAAAGAATTGAGGGTTTCTGCCTCCACCACCATTCCTGGCAGTGAATTCCAGACACCCACCACCCTCTGGGTGACAAAGCTTTTCCTCATGTCCCCACTAATCCTTCTACCAATCACCTTAAATCTGTGCCCCTTGTTTGGATTACTAAACAGTTGCTTGACCCTGCTGTTTTTTGATTATAACTAATATAATAATAGTTAGATTGAAGGGGCCATCCAGGCCAAAGGTGCATTGTCCAGATGAAAGAAATTAGGTTGTGTTCCATTAGGAGAGTGAAGTTAGGAGGAGCCATTTGATGTTGGGAGTCTGTTGGATGAAGAGAGGGAAGGAACTTTATAGATCTATATTTTTCTGCTTCATGAATAAATACAGCCCGGAACAATCATTTCAGATGTCATATGGTACTGGGACAAAAAGGGAATTTTCAGGGTTGTAGATAGTGAGTGTTGTGGAGAAAATATAACCACTCTCCAGTCCACAGGATCAAAGTAGATAAAGGCTTTAATCAGGCATATTTCTGATTCACCCAAAGAGCTTCTCACTGGTACAGAATTTGCAGTACACGTTTATAGGATACAATAGCCATTACTCATTTGTTCACACTACCCCAACACATTCTAGGTCTACAACTTGAAACTGGATTGTATTGTCTCACAAACATCCTCCCTAAACCTTGAAGCTGCTAGTGAAGCTACCAGTTCCCATAGTTTATTGCAGCCTGTCTCGTCTCCAGTCTCACCCTTATCTCTTTGATTAGTGAAGCAAGGACAGCATGTTTACACAGGCTGTGGAGGCAATTAACTACTGAGTTGCACAGATCCCAGCATAACGGTCAGGTATCCCATCATTCCATGGGTCCCTTAGAAGTACAGTGTTTCATGTTTCCTCGAAGGTTATTCATGCATTCTAATGCTAAATAATCTACTAATGTTGCCCCTTTGCTCCTACTTCAGTGAGTTTATCCCTAAAGAGTTGAAATGGGATATTTGAGGCTAAGGTATTGGCTTTATTAGGCTAAAGCTCTGATATACACCACACCCCTCACTATAACAATCTGATATAGCCCACACTCCTCACTGTAACACTCTGATATATCCCACACTCCTCAATGTAACACTCTGATATACCCCACACCCCTCACTGTAACAATCTGATATATTCCACACCCCTCACTATAACAATCTGATATACCCCACACTCCTCAATGTAACACTCTGATATATCCCACACTCCTCAATGTAACACTCTGATATACCCCACACTCCTCAATGTAACACTCTGATATATCCCACACTCCTCACTGTAACACTCTGATATATCCCACACTCCTCAATGTAACACTCTGATATATCCCACACCCCTCACTATAACAATCTGATATACCCCACACTCCTCAATGTAACACTCTGATATATCCCACACCCCTCACTATAACAATCTGATATACCCCACACTCCTCAATGTAACACTCTGATATATCCCACACTCCTCAATGTAACACTCTGATATACCCCACACTCCTCAATGTAACACTCTGATATATCCCACACTCCTCACTGTAACACTCTGATATATCCCACACTCCTCAATGTAACACTCTGATATATCCCACACCCCTCACTATAACAATCTGATATACCCCACACTCCTCACTGTAACACTCTGATATATCCCACACTCCTCACTGTAACACTCTGATATATCCCACACTCCTCAATGTAACACTCTGATATATCCCACACTCCTCACTGTAACACTCTGATATATCCCACACTCCTCACTGTAACACTCTGATATATCCCACACTCCTCAATGTAACACTCTGATATATCCCACACTCCTCACTGTAACACTCTGATATATCCCACACTCCTCACTGTAACACTCTGATATATCCCACACTCCTCACTGTAACACTCTGATATATCCCACACTCCTCAATGTAACACTCTGATATATCCCACACTCCTCAATGTAACACTCTGATATACCCCACACTCCTCAATGTAACACTCTGATATATCCCACACTCCTCACTGTAACACTCTGATATAGCCCACACTCCTCACTGCAACACTCTGATATATCCCACACTCCTCACTGTAACACTCTGATATACCCCACACCCCTCACTGTAACAATCTGATATACCCCACACTCCTCACTGTAACACTCTGATATATCCCACACCCCTCACTATAACAATCTGATATAGCCCACACTCCTCACTGTAACACTCTGATATACCCCACACCCCTCACTGTAACAATCTGATATACCCCACACCCCTCACTGTAACAATCTGATATACCCCACACTCCTCACTGTAACACTCTGATATATCCCACACCCCTCACTGTAACAATCTGATATATTCCACACCCCTCACTATAACAATCTGATATACCCCACACCCCTCACTGTAACAATCTGATATATTCCACACCCCTCACTATAACAATCTGATATATTCCACACCCCTCACTGTAACAATCTGATATACCCCACACTCCTCAATGTAACACTCTGATATATCCCACACTCCTCAATGTAACACTCTGATATACCCCACACTCCTCAATGTAACACTCTGATATATCCCACACCCCTCACTGTAACAATCTGATATATTCCACACCCCTCACTATAACAATCTGATATATTCCACACCCCTCACTGTAACAATCTGATATACCCCACACTCCTCAATGTAACACTCTGATATATCCCACACTCCTCAATGTAACACTCTGATATACCCCACACTCCTCAATGTAACACTCTGATATATCCCACACTCCTCACTGGAACACTCTGATCTATCCCACACTCCTCACTGTAACACTCTGATATATCCCACACCCCTCACTGTAACAATCTGATATATTCCACACCCCTCACTATAACAATCTGATATATTCCACACCCCTCACTATAACAATCTGATATATCCCACACCCCTCACTGTAACACTCTGATATATCCCACACTCCTCACTGTAACACTCTGATATATCCCACACCCCTCACTATAACAATCTGATATATTCCACACCCCTCACTATAACAATCTGATATATCCCACACCCCTCACTGTAACACTCTGATATATCCCACACTCCTCAATGTAACACTCTGATATACCCCACACTCCTCAATGTAACACTCTGATATATCCCACACTCCTCACTGTAACACTCTGATATATCCCACACTCCTCACTGTAACACTCTGATATATCCCACACTCCTCACTGTAACACTCTGATATATTCCACATCCCTCACTATAACAATCTGATATATCCCACACCCCTCACTATAACAATCTGATATATCCCACACTCCTCAATGTAACACACTGATATATCCCACACCCCTCACTGTAACACTGATATATCCCACACCCCTCACTGTAACACTCTGATATATCCCACACCCCTCACTGTAACACTCTGATATATCCCACACCCCTCACTGTAACACTCTGATATATCCCACACCCCTCACTGTAACACTCTGATATATCCCACACCCCTCACTGTAACACTCTGATATATCCCACACCCCTCACTGTAACACTCTGATATATCCCACACCCCTCACTGTAACACTCTGATATAGCCCACACCCCTCACTGTAACACTCTGATATATCCCACACCCCTCACTGTAACACTCTGATATATCCCACACCCCTCACTGTAACACTGATATATCCCACACCCCTCACTGTAACACTCTGATATATCCCACACCCCTCACTGTAACACACTGATATATCCCACACCCCTCACTGTAACACTCTGTTATATCCCACACCCCTCACTGTAACACACTGATATATCCCACACCCCTCACTGTAACACTCTGATATATCCCACACCCCTCACTGGAACACACTGATATATCCCACACCCCTCACTGTAACACTCTGATATATCCCACACCCCTCACTGTAACACTCTGATATATCCCACACCCCTCACTGCAACACTCTGATATATCCCACAGCCCTCACTGTAACACTCTGATATATCCCACACCCCTCACTGTAACACACTGATATATCCCACACCCCTCAATGTAACACTCTGATATATCCCACACCCCTCACTGGAACAATCTGATATACCCCACACCCCTCACTGTAACACTCTGATATACCCCACACCCCTCACTGTAACACTCTGATATACCCCACACCCCTCACTGTAACACTCTGATATAGCCCACACCCCTCACTGTAACACTCTGATATATCCCACACCCCTCACTGTAACACTCTGATATACCCCACACCCCTCACTATAACAATCTGATATAGCCCAGACTCCTCACTGTAACAATCTGATATACCCCACACCCCTCACTGTAACACTCTGATATACCCCACACCCCTCACTGTAACACTCTGATATACCCCACACCCCTCAATGTAACACTCTGATATACCCCACACCCCTCACTGTAACACTCTGATATACCCCACACCACTCACTGTAACACTCTGATATATCCCACACCCCTCACTGTAACACTCTGATATACCCCACACCCCTCACTGTAACACTCTGATATATCCCACACCCCTCACTGTAACACTCTGATATACCCCACACCCCTCACTATAACAATCTGACATAGCCCAGACTCCTCACTGTAACACTCTGATATACCCCACACCCCTCACTGTAACACTCTGATATATCCCACACCCCTCACTGTAACACTGATATATCCCACACTCCTCACTGTAACACTGATATATCCCACACCCCTCACTGTAACACTGATATATCCCACACCCCTCACTGTAACACTGATATATCCCACACTCCTCACTGTAACACTCTGATATATTCCACACCTCTCACTGTAACACTCTGATATAGCCCACACCTCTCAATGTAACACTCTGATATACCCTACACCCCTCACTGTAACACTCTGATATACCCTACACTCCTCACTGTAACACTCTGATATATTCCACACCCCTCAATGTAACACTCTGATATATTCCACACCCCTCAATGTAACACTCTGATATATCCCACACCCCTCACTGTAACACTGATATATCCCACACCCCTCACTGTAACACTGATATATCCCACACCCCTCACTGTAACACTCTGATATATTCCACACCTCTCACTATAACACTGATCTCTCCCACACCCCTCACTGTAACACTGATATATCCCACACCCCTCACTGTAACACTGATATACCCCACACCCCTCACTGTAACACTGATATACCCCACACCCCTCACTGTAACACTGATCTCTCCCACACCTCTCACTGTAACACTCTGATATAGCCCACACCTCTCAATGTAACACTCTGATATACCCTACACCCCTCACTGTAACACTCTGATATACCCTACACCCCTCACTGTAACACTCTGATATATTCCACACCTCTCACTATAACACTGATCTCTCCCACACCCCTCACTGTAACACTGATATACCCCACACCCCTCACTGTAACACTGATATACCCCACACCCCTCACTGTAACACTGATATATCCCACACCTCTCACTGTAACACTGATATATCCCACACCCCTCACTGTAACACTGATATATCCCATACTCCTCACTGTAACACTGATATATCCCACACCCCTCACTGTAACACTGATATATCCCACACCCCTCACTGTAACACTGATATATCCCACACCCCTCACTGTAACACTGATATATCCCATACCCCTCACTGTAACACTGATATATCCCACACCCCTCACTGTAACACTGATATATCCCACACCCCTCACTGTAACACTGATATATCCCACACTCCTCACTGTAACACTGATATATCCCACACCCCTCACTGTAACACTGATATATCCCACACCCCTCACTGTAACACTGATATATCCCATACTCCTCACTGTAACACTGATATATCCCACACCCCTCACTGTAACACTGATATATCCCATACTCCTCACTGTAACACTGATATATCCCACACCCCTCACTGTAACACTGATATATCCCATACCCCTCACTGTAACACTGATATATTCCACACCCCTCACTATAACAATCTGATATAGCCAACACTCCTCAATGTAACACTCTGATATATCCCACACCCCTCACTGTAACACTCTGATATACCCCACACCCCTCACTGTAACACTCTGATATAGCCCACACCCCTCACTATAACAATCTGATATACCCCACACCCCTCACTGTAACACTCTGATATATCCCACACTCCTCACTGTAACACTGATATATCCCACACTCCTCACTGTAACACTGATATATCCCACACCCCTCACTGTAACACTGATATATCCCACACCCCTCACTGTAACACTGATATATCCCACACTCCTCACTGTAACACTGATCTCTCCCACACCTCTCACTGTAACACTCTGATATAGCCCACACCTCTCAATGTAACACTCTGATATACCCTACACCCCTCACTGTAACACTCTGATATACCCTACACTCCTCACTGTAACACTCTGATATACCCTACACTCCTCACTGTAACACTCTGATATATTCCACACCCCTCAATGTAACACTCTGATATATTCCACACCCCTCAATGTAACACTCTGATATATCCCACACCCCTCACTGTAACACTGATATACCCCACACCCCTCACTGTAACACTCTGATATATCCCACACTCCTCACTGTAACACTGATATATCCCACACTCCTCACTGTAACACTGATATATCCCACACCCCTCACTGTAACACTGATATATCCCACACCCCTCACTGTAACACTGATATATCCCACACTCCTCACTGTAACACTCTGATATATTCCACACCTCTCACTGTAACACTCTGATATAGCCCACACCTCTCAATGTAACACTCTGATATCCCCTACACCCCTCACTGTAACACTCTGATATACCCTACACTCCTCACTGTAACACTCTGATATACCCTACACTCCTCACTGTAACACTCTGATATATTCCACACCCCTCAATGTAACACTCTGATATATTCCACACCCCTCAATGTAACACTCTGATATAGCCCACACTCCTCACTGTAACACTCTGATATATTCCACACTCCTCACTGTAACACTCTGATATATTCCACACCTCTCGCTATAACACTGATCTCTCCCACACCCCTCACTGTAACACTGATATATCCCACACCCCTCACTGTAACACTGATATACTCCACACCCCTCACTGTAACACTGATATACCCCACACCCCTCACTGTAACACTGATCTCTCCCACACCTCTCACTGTAACACTCTGATATAACCCACACCTCTCAATGTAACACTCTGATATACCCTGCACCCCTCACTGTAACACTCTGATATATTCCACACCTCTCACTATAACACTGATCTCTCCCACACCCCTCACTGTAACACTGATATATCCCACACCCCTCACTGTAACACTGATATATCCCATACTCCTCACTGTAACACTGATATATCCCACACCCCTCACTGTAACACTGATATATCCCACACCCCTCACTGTAACACTGATATATCCCACACCCCTCACTGTAACACTGATATATCCCACACCCCTCACTGTAACACTGATATATCCCACACCCCTCACTGTAACACTGATATATCCCACACTCCTCACTGTAACACTGATATATCCCACACCCCTCACTGTAACACTGATATATCCCACACCCCTCACTGTAACACTGATATATCCCACACCCCTCACTGTAACACTGATATATCCCATACCCCTCACTGTAACACTGATATATCCCACACCCCTCACTGTAACACTGATATATCCCACACCCCTCACTGTAACACTGATATATATCCCATACCCCTCACTGTAACACTGATATATCCCACACCCCTCACTGTAACACTGATATATCCCACACCCCTCACTGTAACACTGATATATCCCACACCCCTCACTGTAACACTGATATATCCCACACCCCTCACTGTAACACTGATATATCCCACACCCCTCACTGTAACACTGATATATCCCACACCCCTCACTGTAACACTGATATATCCCACACCCCTCACTGTAACACTGATATATCCCACACCCCTCACTGTAACACTGATATATCCCACACCCCTCACTGTAACACTGATATATCCCACACTCCTCACTGTAACACTCTGATATAGCCCACACTCCTCACTGTAACACTCTGATATATCCCACACCCCTCACTGTAACACTCTGATATATCCCACACCCCTCACTGTAACACTCTGATATACCCCACACCCCTCACTGTAACACTCTGATATGCCCCACACCCCTCACTGTAACACACTGATATATCCCACACCCCTCACTGTAACACTGATATATCCCACACCCCTCAATGTAACACTCTGATATACCCCACATCCCTCAATGTAACACTGATATACCCCACACCCCTCACTGTAACACTCTGATATACCCCACACCCCTCACTGTAACACACTGATATATCCCACACCCCTCACTGTAACACTCTGATATAGCCCACACCCCTCACTGTAACACTCTGATATAGCCCACACCCCTCACTATAACAATCTGATATAGCCCAGACTCCTCAATGTAACACTCTGATATACCCCACACCCCTCACTGTAACACTCTGATATAGCCCACACCCCTCACTGTAACACTGATATATCCCACACCCCTCACTGTAACACTCTGATATAGCCCACACCCCTCACTGTAACACTGATATACCCCACACCCCTCACTGTAACACTGATATATCCCATACCCCTCACTGTAACACTGATATATTCCACACCCCTCACTATAACAATCTGATATAGCCCAGACTCCTCAATGTAACACTCTGATATACCCCACACCCCTCACTATAACAATCTGATATAGCCAGCACTCCTCAATGTAACACTCTGATATATCCCACACCCCTCACTGTAACACTCTGATATACCCCACACCCCTCACTGTAACACTCTGATATAGCCCACACTCCTCAATGTAACACTCTGATATATCCCACACTCCTCACTGTAACACTCTGATATATCCCACACCCCTCACTGTAACACTCTGATATATCCCACACTCCTCACTGTAACACTCTGATATATCCCACACCCCTCACTGTAACACTCTGATATACCCCACACCCCTCACTATAACATTCTGATATACCCCACACCCCTCACTGTAACACTCTGATATACCCCACACCCCTCACTGTAACACTCTGATATATCCCACACCCCTCACTATAACAATCTGATATACCCCACACTCCTCAATGTAACACTCTGATATACCCCACACCCCTCAATGTAACACTCTGATATACCCCACATCCCTCAATGTAACACTGATATACCCCACACCCCTCACTGTAACACTCTGATATACCCCACACCCCTCACTGTAACACACTGATATATCCCACACCCCTCACTGTAACACTGATATATCCCACACCCCTCAATGTAACACTCTGATATACCCCACACCCCTCAATGTAACACTGATATACCCCACACCCCTCACTGTAACACTCTGATATACCCCACACCCCTCACTGTAACACACTGATATATCCCACACCCCTCACTGTAACACTGATATATCCCACACCCCTCACTGTAACACTGATATATCCCACACCCCTCACTGTAACACTCTGATATAGCCCACACCCCTCAATGTAACACTGATATATCCCACACCCCTCACTGTAACACTGATATATCCCACACCCCTCACTGTAACACTCTGATATATCCCACACCCCTCACTGTAACACTGATATATCCCACACCCCTCACTGTAACACTGATATATCCCACACCCCTCACTGTCACACTGATATATCCCACACCCCTCACTGTAACATTGATATATCCCACACCCCTCACTGTAACATTGATATATCCCACACCCCTCAATGTAACACTCTGATATACCCCACACCCCTCACTATAACAATCTGATATAGCCCAGACTCCTCACTGTAACACTCTGATATACCCTACACTCCTCACTGTAACACTCTGATATATTCCACACCCCTCACTGTAACACTGATATATCCCACACCCCTCACTGTCACACTGATATATCCCACACCCCTCACTGTAACATTGATATATCCCACACCCCTCACTGTAACATTGATATATCCCACACCCCTCACTGTAACATTGATATATCCCACACCCCTCAATGTAACACTCTGATATACCCCACACCCCTCACTATAACAATCTGATATAGCCCAGACTCCTCAATGTAACACTCTGATATACCCCACACCCCTCACTGTAACACTCTGATATAGCCCACACCCCTCACTGTAACACTCTGATATAGCCCACACCCCTCACTATAACAATCTGATATAGCCCAGACTCCTCAATGTAACACTCTGATATACCCCACACCCCTCACTGTAACACTCTGATATAGCCCACACCCCTCACTGTAACACTGATATATCCCACACCCCTCACTGTAACACTCTGATATAGCCCACACCCCTCACTGTAACACTGATATACCCCACACCCCTCACTGTAACACTGATATATCCCATACCCCTCACTGTAACACTGATATATTCCACACCCCTCACTATAACAATCTGATATAGCCCAGACTCCTCAATGTAACACTCTGATATACCCCACACCCCTCACTATAACAATCTGATATAGCCAGCACTCCTCAATGTAACACTCTGATATATCCCACACCCCTCACTGTAACACTCTGATATACCCCACACCCCTCACTGTAACACTCTGATATAGCCCACACTCCTCAATGTAACACTCTGATATATCCCACACTCCTCACTGTAACACTCTGATATATCCCACACCCCTCACTGTAACACTCTGATATATCCCACACTCCTCACTGTAACACTCTGATATATCCCACACCCCTCACTGTAACACTCTGATATACCCCACACCCCTCACTATAACATTCTGATATACCCCACACCCCTCACTGTAACACTCTGATATACCCCACACCCCTCACTGTAACACTCTGATATATCCCACACCCCTCACTATAACAATCTGATATAGCCCACACTCCTCACTGTAACACTCTGATATACCCCACACCCCTCACTGTAACACTGATATATCCCACACCCCTCACTGTAACACTCTGATATATCCCACACCCCTCACTGTAACACTCTGATATACCCCACACCCCTCACTATAACATTCTGATATACCCCACACCCCTCACTGTAACAATCTGATATAGCCCACACTCCTCACTGTAACACTCTGATATACCCCACACCCCTCACTGTAACACTCTGATATATCCCACACCCCTCACTATAACAATCTGATATAGCCCACACTCCTCACTGTAACACTCTGATATACCCCACACCCCTCACTGTAACTCTCTGATATATCCCACACCCCTCACTGTAACAATCTGATATAGCCCACACCCCTCACTGTAACACTCTGATATATCCCACACCCCTCACTATAACAATCTGATATAGCCCACACCCCTCACTGTAACACTCTGATATACCCCACACCCCTCACTGTAACACTCTGATATATCCCACACCCCTCACTGTAACACTCTGATATATCCCACACCCCTCACTATAACAATCTGATATAGCCCACACTCCTCACTGTAACACTCTGATATACCCCACACCCCTCACTGTAACACTCTGATATATCCCACACCCCTCACTATAACAATCTGATATAGCCCACACTCCTCACTGTAACACTCTGATATACCCCACACCCCTCACTGTAACACTGATATATCCCACACCCCTCACTGTAACACTCTGATATATCCCACACCCCTCACTGTAACACTCTGATATACCCCACACCCCTCACTATAACATTCTGATATACCCCACACCCCTCACTGTAACACTCTGATATACCCCACACCCCTCACTGTAACACTCTGATATATCCCACACCCCTCACTATAACAATCTGATATAGCCCACACTCCTCACTGTAACACTCTGATATACCCCACACCCCTCACTGTAACACTCTGATATATCCCACACCCCTCACTATAACAATCTGATATAGCCCACACTCCTCACTGTAACACTCTGATATACCCCACACCCCTCACTGTGACACTGATATATCCCACACCCCTCACTGTAACACTGATATATCCCACACCCCTCACTGTAACACTCTGATATATCCCACACCCCTCACTGTAACACTCTGATATACCCCACACCCCTCACTGTAACACTCTGATATATCCCACACCTTTCACTGTAACACTCTGATATACCCCACACCCCTCACTGTAACACTCTGATATACCCCACACCCCTCACTGTAACACTCTGATATACCCCACACCCCTCACTGTAACACTCTGATATATCCCACACCCCTCACTATAACAATCTGATATAGCCCACACTCCTCACTGTAACACTCTGATATACCCCACACCCCTCACTGTAACACTCTGATATACCCCACACCCCTCACTGTAACACTGATATATCCCACACCCCTCACTGTAACACTCTGATATATCCCACACCCCTCACTGTAACACTCTGATATACCCCACACCCCTCACTGTAACACTCTGATATACCCCACACCCCTCACTGTAACACTCTGATATACCCCACACCCCTCACTGTAACACTCTGATATACCCCACACCCCTCACTGTAACACTCTGATATATCCCACACTCCTCACTGTAACACTGATATATTCCACACCCCTCAATGTAACACTGATATATCCCACACCCCTCGCTGTAACACACTGATATATCCCACACCCCTCACTGTAACACTGATATATCCCACACCCCTCACTGTAACACTGATATATCCCACACTCCTCACTGTAACACTCTGATATATCCCACACCCCTCACTGTAACACTCTGATATATCCCACACTCCTCACTGTAACACTCTGATATACCCCACACCCCTCACTGTAACACTCTGATATACCCCACACCCCTCACTGTAACACTGATATACCCCACACCCCTCACGGTAACACTCTGATATACCCCACACCCCTCACTGTAACACTCTGATATACCCCACACCCCTCACTGTAACACACTGATATATCCCACACCCCTCACTGTAACACTGATATATCCCACACCCCTCAATGTAACACTCTGATATACCCCACACCCCTCAATGTAACACTGATATACCCCACACCCCTCACTGTAACACTCTGATATACCCCACACCCCTCACTGTAACACTCTGATATACCCCACACCCCTCACTGTAACACTGATATACCCCACACCCCTCACTGTAACACTCTGATATACCCCACACCCCTCACTGTAACACTCTGATATACCCCACACCCCTCACTGTAACACACTGATATATCCCACACCCCTCACTGTAACACTGATATATCCCACACCCCTCAATGTAACACTCTGATATACCCCACATTCCTCACTGTAACACTCTGATATATCCCACACCCCTCACTATAACAATCTGATATAGCCCACACTCCTCACTGTAACACTCTGATATACCCCACACCCCTCACTGTAACACTGATATATCCCACACCCCTCACTGTAACACTCTGATATATCCCACACCCCTCACTGTAACACTCTGATATACCCCACACCCCTCACTATAACATTCTGATATACCCCACACCCCTCACTGTAACACTCTGATATATCCCACACCCCTCACTGTAACACTGATATATCCCACACCCCTCAATGTAACACTCTGATATACCCCACACCCCTCAATGTAACACTGATATACCCCACACCCCTCACTGTCACACTCTGATATACCCCACACCCCTCACTGTAACACACTGATATATCCCACACCCCTCACTGTAACACTGATATATCCCACACCCCTCAATGTAACACTCTGATATACCCCACACCCCTCAATGTAACACTGATATATCCCACACCCCTCACTGTAACACTGATATATCCCACACCCCTCACTGTAACACTGATATATCCCACACCCCTCACTGTAACACTCTGATATACCCCACACCCCTCACTGTAACACTGATATATCCCATACTCCTCACTGTAACACTGATATATCCCACACCCCTCACTGTAACACTGATATATCCCACACCCCTCACTGTAACACTGATATATCCCACACCCCTCACTGTAACACTGATATATCCCACACCCCTCACTGTAACACTGATATATCCCACACCCCTCACTGTAACACTGATATATCCCACACCCCTCACTGTAACACTGATATATCCCACACTCCTCACTGTAACACTCTGATATAGCCCACACTCCTCACTGTAACACTCTGATATATCCCACACCCCTCACTGTAACACTCTGATATATCCCACACCCCTCACTGTAACACTCTGATATACCCCACACCCCTCACTGTAACACTCTGATATACCCCACACCCCTCACTGTAACACACTGATATATCCCACACCCCTCACTGTAACACTGATATATCCCACACCCCTCAATGTAACACTCTGATATACCCCACATCCCTCAATGTAACACTGATATACCCCACACCCCTCACTGTAACACTCTGATATACCCCACACCCCTCACTGTAACACACTGATATATCCCACACCCCTCACTGTAACACTGATATATCCCACACCCCTCAATGTAACACTCTGATATACCCCACACCCCTCAATGTAACACTGATATACCCCACACCCCTCACTGTAACACTCTGATATACCCCACACCCCTCACTGTAACACACTGATATATCCCACACCCCTCACTGTAACACTGATATATCCCACACCCCTCACTGTAACACTGATATATCCCACACCCCTCACTGTAACACTCTGATATAGCCCACACCCCTCAATGTAACACTGATATATCCCACACCCCTCACTGTAACACTGATATATCCCACACCCCTCACTGTAACACTCTGATATATCCCACACCCCTCACTGTAACACTGATATATCCCACACCCCTCACTGTAACACTGATATATCCCACACCCCTCACTGTCACACTGATATATCCCACACCCCTCACTGTAACATTGATATATCCCACACCCCTCACTGTAACATTGATATATCCCACACCCCTCAATGTAACACTCTGATATACCCCACACCCCTCACTATAACAATCTGATATAGCCCAGACTCCTCACTGTAACACTCTGATATACCCTACACTCCTCACTGTAACACTCTGATATATTCCACACCCCTCACTGTAACACTGATATATCCCACACCCCTCACTGTCACACTGATATATCCCACACCCCTCACTGTAACATTGATATATCCCACACCCCTCACTGTAACATTGATATATCCCACACCCCTCACTGTAACATTGATATATCCCACACCCCTCAATGTAACACTCTGATATACCCCACACCCCTCACTATAACAATCTGATATAGCCCAGACTCCTCACTGTAACACTCTGATATAGCCCACACCCCTCACTGTAACACTCTGATATATTCCACACCCCTCACTATAACAATCTGATATAGCCCAGACTCCTCACTGTAACACTCTGATATACCCTACACTCCTCACTGTAACACTCTGATATAGCCCACACCCCTCACTATAACAATCTGATATAGCCCAGACTCCTCAATGTAACACTCTGATATACCCCACACCCCTCACTGTAACACTCTGATATAGCCCACACCCCTCACTGTAACACTCTGATATAGCCCACACCCCTCACTATAACAATCTGATATAGCCCAGACTCCTCAATGTAACACTCTGATATACCCCACACCCCTCACTGTAACACTCTGATATAGCCCACACCCCTCACTGTAACACTGATATATCCCACACCCCTCACTGTAACACTCTGATATAGCCCACACCCCTCACTGTAACACTGATATACCCCACACCCCTCACTGTAACACTGATATATCCCATACCCCTCACTGTAACACTGATATATTCCACACCCCTCACTATAACAATCTGATATAGCCCAGACTCCTCAATGTAACACTCTGATATACCCCACACCCCTCACTATAACAATCTGATATAGCCAGCACTCCTCAATGTAACACTCTGATATATCCCACACCCCTCACTGTAACACTCTGATATACCCCACACCCCTCACTGTAACACTCTGATATAGCCCACACTCCTCAATGTAACACTCTGATATATCCCACACTCCTCACTGTAACACTCTGATATATCCTACACCCCTCACTGTAACACTCTGATATATCCCACACTCCTCACTGTAACACACTGATATATCCCACAGCCCTCACTGTAACACTCTGATATATCCCACACTCCTCACTGTAACACTCTGATATATCCCACACCCCTCACTGTAACACTCTGATATACCCCACACCCCTCACTATAACATTCTGATATACCCCACACCCCTCACTGTAACACTCTGATATAGCCCACACTCCTCACTGTAACACTCTGATATATCCTACACCCCTCACTGTAACACTCTGATATATCCCACACTCCTCACTGTAACACACTGATATATCCCACACCCCTCACTGTAACACTCTGATATATCCCACACTCCTCACTGTAACACTCTGATATATCCCACACCCCTCACTGTAACACTCTGATATAGCCCACACTCCTCAATGTAACACTGATATATCCCACACCCCTCACTATAACAATCTGATATAGCCCACACTCCTCACTGTAACACTGATATACCCCACACCCCTCACTGTAACACTCTGATATATCCCACACTCCTCACTATAACATTCTGATATACCCCACACCCCTCACTGTAACACTCTGATATACCCCACACCCCTCACTGTAACACTCTGATATATCCCACACCCCTCACTATAACAATCTGATATAGCCCACACTCCTCACTGTAACACTCTGATATACCCCACACCCCTCACTGTAACACTGATATATCCCACACCCCTCACTGTAACACTCTGATATATCCCACACCCCTCACTGTAACACTCTGATATACCCCACACCCCTCACTATAACATTCTGATATACCCCACACCCCTCACTGTAACAATCTGATATAGCCCACACTCCTCACTGTAACACTCTGATATACCCCACACCCCTCACTGTAACACTCTGATATATCCCACACCCCTCACTATAACAATCTGATATAGCCCACACTCCTCACTGTAACACTCTGATATACCCCACACCCCTCACTGTAACACTCTGATATATCCCACACCCCTCACTATAACAATCTGATATAGCCCACACCCCTCACTGTAACACTCTGATATATCCCACACCCCTCACTATAACAATCTGATATAGCCCACACCCCTCACTGTAACACTCTGATATACCCCACACCCCTCACTGTAACACTCTGATATATCCCACACCCCTCACTGTAACACTCTGATATATCCCACACCCCTCACTATAACAATCTGATATAGCCCACACTCCTCACTGTAACACTCTGATATACCCCACATTCCTCACTGTAACACTCTGATATATCCCACACCCCTCACTATAACAATCTGATATAGCCCACACTCCTCACTGTAACACTCTGATATACCCCACACCCCTCACTGTAACACTGATATATCCCACACCCCTCACTGTAACACTCTGATATATCCCACACCCCTCACTGTAACACTCTGATATACCCCACACCCCTCACTATAACATTCTGATATACCCCACACCCCTCACTGTAACACTCTGATATACCCCACACCCCTCACTGTAACACTCTGATATATCCCACACCCCTCACTATAACAATCTGATATAGCCCACACTCCTCACTGTAACACTCTGATATACCCCACACCCCTCACTGTGACACTCTGATATACCCCACACCCCTCACTGTAACACTGATATATCCCACACCCCTCACTGTAACACTGATATATCCCACACCCCTCACTGTAACACTCTGATATACCCCACACCCCTCACTGTAACACTGATATATCCCACACCCCTCACTGTAACACTGATATATCCCACACCCCTCACTGTAACACTCTGATATATCCCACACCCCTCACTGTAACACTCTGATATACCCCACACCCCTCACTGTAACACTCTGATATATCCCACACCTTTCACTGTAACACTCTGATATACCCCACACCCCTCACTGTAACACTCTGATATACCCCACACCCCTCACTGTAACACTCTGATATACCCCACACCCCTCACTGTAACACTCTGATATATCCCACACCCCTCACTATAACAATCTGATATAGCCCACACTCCTCACTGTAACACTCTGATATACCCCACACCCCTCACTGTAACACTCTGATATACCCCACACCCCTCACTGTAACACTGATATATCCCACACCCCTCACTGTAACACTCTGATATATCCCACACCCCTCACTGTAACACTCTGATATACCCCACACCCCTCACTGTAACACTCTGATATACCCCACACCCCTCACTGTAACACTCTGATATACCCCACACCCCTCACTGTAACACTCTGATATACCCCACACCCCTCACTGTAACACTCTGATATATCCCACACTCCTCACTGTAACACTGATATATTCCACACCCCTCAATGTAACACTGATATATCCCACACCCCTCACTGTAACACACTGATATATCCCACACCCCTCACTGTAACACTGATATATCCCACACCCCTCACTGTAACACTGATATATCCCACACTCCTCACTGTAACACTCTGATATATCCCACACCCCTCACTGTAACACTCTGATATATCCCACACTCCTCACTGTAACACTCTGATATACCCCACACCCCTCACTGTAACACTCTGATATACCCCACACCCCTCACTGTAACACTGATATACCCCACACCCCTCACTGTAACACTCTGATATACCCCACACCCCTCACTGTAACACTCTGATATACCCCACACCCCTCACTGTAACACACTGATATATCCCACACCCCTCACTGTAACACTGATATATCCCACACCCCTCAATGTAACACTCTGATATACCCCACATTCCTCACTGTAACACTCTGATATATCCCACACCCCTCACTATAACAATCTGATATAGCCCACACTCCTCACTGTAACACTCTGATATACCCCACACCCCTCACTGTAACACTGATATATCCCACACCCCTCACTGTAACACTCTGATATATCCCACACCCCTCACTGTAACACTCTGATATACCCCACACCCCTCACTATAACATTCTGATATACCCCACACCCCTCACTGTAACACTCTGATATACCCCACACCCCTCACTGTAACACTCTGATATATCCCACACCCCTCACTATAACAATCTGATATAGCCCACACTCCTCACTGTAACACTCTGATATACCCCACACCCCTCACTGTAACACTCTGATATATCCCACACCCCTCACTATAACAATCTGATATAGCCCACACTCCTCACTGTAACACTCTGATATACCCCACACCCCTCACTGTGACACTCTGATATACCCCACACCCCTCACTGTAACACTGATATATCCCACACCCCTCACTGTAACACTGATATATCCCACACCCCTCACTGTAACACTCTGATATACCCCACACCCCTCACTGTAACACTGATATATCCCACACCCCTCACTGTAACACTGATATATCCCACACCCCTCACTGTAACACTCTGATATATCCCACACCCCTCACTGTAACACTCTGATATACCCCACACCCCTCACTGTAACACTCTGATATATCCCACACCTTTCACTGTAACACTCTGATATACCCCACACCCCTCACTGTAACACTCTGATATACCCCACACCCCTCACTGTAACACTCTGATATACCCCACACCCCTCACTGTAACACTCTGATATATCCCACACCCCTCACTATAACAATCTGATATAGCCCACACTCCTCACTGTAACACTCTGATATACCCCACACCCCTCACTGTAACACTCTGATATACCCCACACCCCTCACTGTAACACTGATATATCCCACACCCCTCACTGTAACACTCTGATATATCCCACACCCCTCACTGTAACACTCTGATATACCCCACACCCCTCACTGTAACACTCTGATATACCCCACACCCCTCACTGTAACACTCTGATATACCCCACACCCCTCACTGTAACACTCTGATATACCCCACACCCCTCACTGTAACACTCTGATATATCCCACACTCCTCACTGTAACACTGATATATTCCACACCCCTCAATGTAACACTGATATATCCCACACCCCTCACTGTAACACACTGATATATCCCACACCCCTCACTGTAACACTGATATATCCCACACCCCTCACTGTAACACTGATATATCCCACACTCCTCACTGTAACACTCTGATATATCCCACACCCCTCACTGTAACACTCTGATATATCCCACACTCCTCACTGTAACACTCTGATATACCCCACACCCCTCACTGTAACACTCTGATATACCCCACACCCCTCACTGTAACACTGATATACCCCACACCCCTCACTGTAACACTCTGATATACCCCACACCCCTCACTGTAACACTCTGATATACCCCACACCCCTCACTGTAACACTCTGATATACCCCACACCCCTCACTGTAACACTCTGATATATCCCACACCCCTCACTATAACAATCTGATATAGCCCACACTCCTCACTGTAACACTCTGATATACCCCACACCCCTCACTGTAACACTCTGATATATCCCACACCCCTCACTATAACAATCTGATATAGCCCACACTCCTCACTGTAACACTCTGATATACCCCACACCCCTCACTGTGACACTCTGATATACCCCACACCCCTCACTGTAACACTGATATATCCCACACCCCTCACTGTAACACTGATATATCCCACACCCCTCACTGTAACACTCTGATATACCCCACACCCCTCACTGTAACACTGATATATCCCACACCCCTCACTGTAACACTGATATATCCCACACCCCTCACTGTAACACTCTGATATATCCCACACCCCTCACTGTAACACTGATATATCCCACACCCCTCACTGTAACACTGATATATCCCACACCCCTCACTGTCACACTGATATATCCCACACCCCTCACTGTAACATTGATATATCCCACACCCCTCACTGTAACATTGATATATCCCACACCCCTCACTGTAACACTGATATATTCCACACCCCTCACTATAACAATCTGATATAGCCCACACTCCTCAATGTAACACTCTGATATATCCCACACCCCTCACTGTAACATTGATATATCCCACACCCCTCACTGTAACATTGATATATCCCACACCCCTCACTGTAACACTCTGATATAGCCCACACCCCTCACTGTAACACTCTGATATATCCCACACCCCTCACTGTAACATTGATATATCCCACACCCCTCACTGTAACACTGATATATCCCACACCCCTCAATGTAACACTCTGATATAGCCCACACCCCTCACTGTAACACTCTGATATATCCCACACCCCTCACTGTAACATTGATATATCCCACACCCCTCACTGTAACACTGATATATTCCACACCCCTCACTATAACAATCTGATATAGCCCACACTCCTCAATGTAACACTCTGATTTTCCCTACACCCCTCACTGTCACACTCTGATATAGCCCACACCCCTCACTGTAACACTCTGATATATCCCACACCCCTCACTGTAACATTGATATATCCCACACCCCTCACTGTAACACTGATATATTCCACACCCCTCACTATAACAATCTGATATAGCCCACACTCCTCAATGTAACACTCTGATATACCCTACACTCCTCACTGTAACACTCTGATATACCCTACACTCCTCACTGTAACACTCTGATATACCCTATACTCCTCACTGTAACACTGATATATCCCACACCCCTCACTGTAACACTGATATATTCCACACCCCTCACTGTAACACTGATATATTCCACACCTCTCACTGTAACACTGATATATCCCACACCCCTCACTGTAACACTGATATATTCCACACCCCTCACTGTAACACTGATATATTCTACACCCTCACTGTAACACTGATATATCCCACACCCCTCACTGTAACACTGATATATTCCACACCCCTCACTGTAACACTGATATATTCCACACCTCTCACTGTAACACTGATATATCCCACACCCCTCACTGTAACACTGATATACCCCACACCCTCACTGTAACACTGATATATCCCACACCCTCACTGTAACACTTATATACCCCACATCTCTAACACTTTCTGATATATCGCACTCCCCTCACTGTAACGCTGTCTGATGTACCCCACACCCCTCACCAAAACACACTCTGATGTACCCCACACCTCAAACTGTAAAACTTTGATATGTTTCTGCTTTCAGGTCTGATTTGTCCAAAGCAAGTAATCAGTTTGATCGGCGCAAGCTTGGAGGGCCAAATGGCCTGTTTCTGTGCTGTACTGTTCTTTGTTCTTTGTACCGTCCTCTCACACTATTCATATCTACAGTGAGCTCAGAGCACTGGATTTACTGCAAATTGGGAACTTCCTTTCACTGTCTCTCTTGATCCCCATGAGGCAGATGCCAATAAAATCATTAAAATCTGAACAAAGGTCTCCTGCGACTGGCTTTGTTCCCAGGAAACTTAATCCCACAACTCTCTGGTGGGAAATTTCAACCTAAAAAAAAATACAGGCGAGTTTGGGTCAGGTGGGATGTTGTATTCCAAGAAAACTGTTTCACGACCCAGACCCACATCCAACCTGCCTATTTCCGGCTTTAACTGAGGCGGTAGCCAACCTGCTGTAACGAAGTGTGTTGCAGCTTTAAATATGATAAGGCTCCAAGCCTCTTGAGCATTCAGGTTTTTGACTTTTAACTGCTGTTGGCTAGATTTTGAGTGTCGGGGAACCCGGCGGCTTCATCAAGGTGAGGACCTGGCAGACTCGGGGTTAGTGTCTTCACACTGATCTCCTGGACCCACAGGCCTGTCTGAGGAGCATCTACTGAGAGGCCTTTTTTAGGAAACAAGCGGAATATGTATTTTAGAAATGTGATGTCATCAAAAAATAGCGAGAGCTCTTTTTGGCAGCTGGCATCTCTTCAAAATGTCTAATGCTTTAAAGCTGCAAAGTCTTTCTCAGTATTTAGAAAAAATTCTCATGCCTTCTTCCCTCCCTGTAGGTTTGTGTTTAAAGGAGTGCTTCAAAGATTCTCTTGGCTTCTGTCAGACTGCATCCAATGCTGTTAAACCCTGCCCCACTAAATATGCATAAAATTGCACGCAAGCATAGTAGAGAGATCACCATGGAAATATACAAAATTGTTTTTCGTCAGGCATTTATGGACGAGGAGGGTCATTCAGCTCATCTTATTTCATTCTTCCAAAAAGGTCCAAATGCCCTTCCTCCCCATAGGAGCATCCAGTTGCTCCTTAAGTGATTCCAGGACTTTCACTTTCACTGCTCCATCTTGAAATCAGTTTCACGTATTGATCCCTGTTTGCATGAATAAGAATTTCCTGACGTCAGTTGTAAAAGAAAAACTCATCATTTGGTTGCACGTATGCCCTTTGTTTTATTCCTCTCAGAATCCTGCATTCTTTCCCTTTTTGTAGCAGGAAATCAGATATTGCTGCTGTTGTAACGTGACGCTGATCTCTCGTATCTCAAAGAGCAGATGATCAACTTTTTTTTCAAATTGGAGGGTTCAGATTTGATGTGAAAGGTGTCATTTGACATCCTTTAGGTTGAATATGGCGAGCAAGTATTCTGAAGTCGTGAGGAGTAGAACCCTTCCTGACGGTTCTTGCATTGAGTACAGTATAAACAACAGCAAAAGGCCATTCAGCCCTACAGGTCCTGGACTTCTTCCCTGTTACTTGTAAGACGTTGTTTGGAGCTATATATTTGAACTGGAATTCTCAGATATAAACTTAGCCAAAGGCTTGGTCAGAGAGGTTATTATGTGTATATACAGAGGTATATGTGCACAAATCATTGAAGGGGTCAAGGCAGGTTGAGAAAGTGATTAAAAAGGCTTATGGGACCTCATTTTTATAGTTAGAAGTATATAGTACAAAAGCAAGGAAGTTATGATGAACCTTTATAAAACACTGGTTCAGACTCAACTGGAGTATTGTGTCCAATTCAGGGCACCACACTCTCGGAAGGACGTGAAGGTTTTAGAGAGAAAAGATTTACGAGAATGGTTCCACGGACGAGGGACATCAGTTGTGTGGCTAGATTGGAGAAGATGAGGCTGTTCTCCTTGAAAGAGGAGAGAAGGTTGAGAGGAGATTTGATAGAGGTGTTCAAAATCATGAGAGGTCTTGACGGAGTTGATAGAAAAACTTCCCATTGGTGGAAGGGTCGAGAACCAGAGGACACAGATATAAGGTGGTTAGGATCTGGAATGCACTGCCTGAGAGTATGGTGGGAGCAGATTCAATCGTGACTTCCAAAAGGGAATTTGATAAGTGCCTGAAGAGAGAGAATTTGCAGGGGTATGGGGAAAGGACAGGAAGTGAGACTCACTGCATAGAGCTGGCATGGATACAATAGGTCAAATGGCAGCCTCCAATGCTGTAACCATTCTATTGTTATGAAGGAGCATTACGTCAAAAGATGAGATTTCTTCAATAAATTCCAAGTCTTGTGCAGAATAATATTTCTCCTGATAAGCTCATAATAGGTGCTGGTTTCAAGGAGCCACTGAACTTGATATTTTGAGAGAATTTAATTAACAATTATGGTCTGTATATCCTACCGTGCTCACATACTGTTGGCTTCTGCTTCCTACAAGCTAGTTTCCATGACATTGGTATTACCATTCCTTTATTCAAGGTTACAGTTGCCACAAATCTGGCTTTGGTCCAAGCAATCTGGTTTACATTTTTTTTTCACTTGTGTCTTCAGACTTGGAGGCATTAATTTTTAAACTATTTTACAAATCTTCAGTAGCAAGGAAGAAACCATTGCGAGCCACAATTCCACTTCTGCCCATCTTAGCCTGCGCTAATGTAGCAAAAGGTTCATAACCTTGACCCACGTGGCCAGAAGCAGTTGTACAATTTTTCTTTATCTTTGTCTTTCCATCTCTGCCCCCCTCCTTCACAAGGTGTAGACAAGCGTAACAGAGAGCCTTGCAAAACTGCTTTAGAGTGCATGCTGCTCTTGAGAAGATTATGCAGGTAAGGTAGCTGTTTAATGCAGGACTGGTTTCACTAGATTTGTTTTACTATAATGTGTGTAAAAATCTTAAGATAAGACAATATAACTGATGGGAAAAGACACTTAACGTGCACAGACACTTAAAGGAATAATTATTAGTTAAAAGGGCCTTGTTAAGGTTCGAAAGATCTCAGATTGACCCTTGTCCTTTGTGCCCGTTCTGACCCCTGGC